>NW_015641422.1:1538303-1547423 GCF_001515625.1 Sinocyclocheilus rhinocerous
GGGGTCTGAATACTTTCCGTACCCACTGTATATATAATATCCAAAGCAGAATACTACTAATACCACTGTGAGGCACTCCAGGAGAAATATTCCTCCATTATATAAGGGAAGAAGTAAAAAAAAAAAAACTTGATACAACAGCGATATACAGCACGCTACTGACCTGGTAGGTCACCACGACATGAAATGCCACTTTTCCTTTTTTCTCAGAAGCATGTACAGTGTTTAAAGTCGCAGTCCTTTGAGGGAACATGTGGACATGACCTTTGGATGAGGTGATTTTGAATGTCTCAATGCTTCAAATTCTTTCACGCAACAAACCACTTTTGAGCTCAAACCAATTCCATTAAACTTGCACAGAGGAAACAGTCTGATCCTGGATCAGAGTTTTTCAATCCAATTAAAGCTGTCTGTCCTGTCCTCAGCCACACTCGAAAAAGAGCTATAAAAAGCAGCACTTTGTTTGTTTGAGCACTCGTGACTTGCCAATTTCTGGCTCTGCTAAAGCTATGACTGTGGAACGAGACTTGAAATTTGTCCAAAAATACAGGGCAGGGGACAGAAGGGGCGGTAGAAGTGTTTGAGAAACCTGTGTGCTAACAGTCATAATTTTTGCAATTCCAATTGATGCCAAAAATTACAGCTCTGGTTTTGGAATGCAGCATTGCATGAGCTAACATGAATTCGACTAAGTAGCATTAACAATGTTGAAATACTTTTGTTTAAAAAAGTAATTATGAAGCACGTTGACGCAGCACTTTGTTTGTTTGAGCACTCATGACTTGCCAATTTCTGGCTCTGCTAAAGCTATGACTGTGGAATGAGACTTGAAATTTGTCCAAAAATACAGGACAGGGGACAGAAGGGGCGATAGAAGTGTTTGAGAAACCTGTGTGCTAACAGTCATAATTTTTGCAATTCCAATTGATGCCAAAAATTACAGCTCTGGTTTTGGAATGCAGCATTGCATGAGCTAACATGAATTCGACTAAGTAGCATTAACAATGTTGAAATACTTTTGTTTAAAAAAGTAATTATGAAGCACGTTGACATGTTTTAGTTAAATCATGGCCACAACAAAATTAAAATGAGGAAGCAAATTAGTACAATGTGGTTTAAAATGATTTAACTAAAATGACGGAATGAATGAATAAAACATGGCCAAATTAATAAGTCATGGAAAATAATAATTCTTTTTTGGCCACATTTTTTTTTACTAATTTATAATCCCACCATATAGTCTACTTTAAATGGGAACAGACCCTTTTTAATGGAAAACCACAAAAATATTACTATGATTGTTCATAAACTGTCCAATTAATAGACATTGTCAGCTTTCTGTGTTTTTGAGTTTGAATACAAAATACACTCATATTAGCATAATAACAGTTAACTTAAATTATGTGCAATGTGACAAGAATATATAAAACACCGTATATAGAAATAACATCCAGTGCCTCACATTCAGCTCCCGAATTGTGATTATTACCATAATTTCTTTGTTATGAAATGAACTGACTGATGATGTGTTGCAAAGATAATTATGATCAATGTAATGAGAACATGTTGAAAAGTAGCTCTTCTTGTATTTATGAAAATTGCATGAGTAATATATATATATATATATATATAAATATATATACGTATATATATAAATTGTTAAATTATGCATACAGCTGAGGACGTTTTTGAAGTAAACATTAGAAATTGCATTTTGAAAGCATTCGTCGACATGCTTCAGTGGTTTGGTACTTTTATTAGCTCATCTTGTCTTCAGATGAAAATTCTCAAATAGTCTTTTATTCAGACTCTCAGCTGAATTGATACATTATAACAATTAGCATCGTCGGTTGGAGAGGTGCTTAATTGTTGCTTAATTAACTCTCAGTGACAGAGACGTGTGTGGAATCAAAAGTACTGGCCCAGGGCAGCAGGAGCCGTGTGGGCCAGCAAACCAGCTGCTGTCTCTGAACGCTTGCCAACAGATCCCAGACTAAAATCTCACTTCACCACCGACACCGATCGGAATTAATTACATCCTGGAGAAAATTCCCTTAAAGATCACAATAAAATCTGTACACTCAGGTGTTTTGAGCGCATATTACAGTAATATTGCTAAACCTTTTGCAGGCACGTTTGTCCTTTGGGGGCCAGTTCAGCAGGTTGTGTGTGCTAGAGACGTGAACATGTTCATCTGTTGTGTTGTGAACAGATCTTCTGCTGTGTGGGTGAGAAAGAGCAACAGAGAGGGGGAGAGAGAGGGAGAGGGAAAGCACAAGCTGAATGTTTGCATGAGTGAATGTGAGATTTCCACACACCAGTCAAACTCCATCACATCAGCCGGGCTCCTCTGCAGTACAGGGCTAATTTGATATGAGCAATATTTACCCAGCGCACTGCTCTCTCCAGCCCTCTCTCTGCTCCCCGCCCGGCTGTGCCGCTGGGTGCCCATCTGCAGATAGGGTAAGAGGATAAATACACCCTGGATGCACTCCAGTCACTCCCTGCATGCTTGACTAAGAACAGATTTGTAATATCAATCTGAGAACTGCAGTGCTATAACGCTGTCTGTGTGGCTGTTATTTACATTTACACTTGTTTTTGAGTGTGCTGTAGTCTCCATGTGATGTGATATTATTATAATGTCCATATGTTGTGTGTCAGACTGTATGTGCTATTTAGGGTTGATTAAATGTTTTTCTAATAAATAAATAAATGTTTCTTGAGCAGCAAATCAGCATATTAGAATGATTTCTGAAGGATCATGTGACACTGAAGACTGATGTTGCTGAAAATTCAGCTTTGCCATCATAGGAATAAATTAAATTTAAAAAAATATATTCAAATAGAACGCAGTTATTTTAAATTGTAATAATATTTCACAATATTACTGTTTTTATTGCATTTTTGATCAAATAAATAAATGGTGAGCATAAGAGACTTCTTTCAAAAATAGTACAAAATCTTAGCAATATAAAAAATGTTGTCAATTATGTAAAAAAAAAAAAAAAGAATAAGGGGTGAGTATTTGTTTTTAGTAAAAAAAGCTTTGAATCATTAGTTCACACGATTTGTTCAAAACGCGGATTCATTCAAAACTAAACACCGCTTGCTAGTAGGCGCGCAACAGTTCTGCTGTGCTGTGGCTTTATAGGTAATATTTTTGTTGGCAAAACTGAGCAAAACAGACAATATTGTGTCTGAAATATAACACAATATTAAGTTCTTATTTATTGAACTGTTGTATACTATAGTTTTTACTGTATTTTATATCAAATAAAAGCAGGCTTGGTACGCATGAGAGTTTTTTCAAAACATAATATATGTGTACTTATATATATATATATTCTTCTATTTCATTTTTTAGTGGACTTGACCCTCTAACACTTGCACTATTTGTTTTCTAACTGCTTGTTTTCATAAAAAGGCCTCTAACACTAGCTTTCTCTATTCTTTTTCTATTCTACCTACTTGTTTTCATTTTGAGAGAGAGATAGATATAGATATATAGTCACACTACAAAAGGTGACCTCGGGGAGACAGACAAGTAAGTGTAATCTTTATTTGCAGCTTGGTGCGGAGGGGAGAGATGCAGAGCAAACTGGTGAGTAACTCAAGAGTCTTTGAGAATGACTGGACTTAGCTTGTAAAGAGATACCGATCCTTGTATCTCTTTACAAGTCCGACAGATGATGCAGACGGCGAAGACAAGCGGGTAACAGGTGAGAGTCCAGGTAGGTGAGTCAGGTAAGGAGTAACAACATTTCTTTTCCTCTTTGCAGGTTAGCAGGCTGAAGATGAGATGTCAGGACGTGAGAATGCAGGTGAGTAGGAAGGAATCAATTATGGATAAACCTTGACAAGACCAGACAAAGAGGAGGTGAAAAGTAACTGCTTATATATAGTAGTTGATGAGGTGAATGGTGGCAGGTGTGCTGATTGGGGATCCAGTGCAGGTGTGAAGCAGGCGGGATGCTGGGTAATGGAGTCCTTAATGAAGTAAGGTGACTGTGCTGGTGACTAGGCTGGTGAACTTGTGACATATATATATATATATATATATATATATATATATTGTAATGGGGTGAAGAATCACACGACAAGTAATCTCAATCAATACCCCGGAGGGTGGATTTATTGGGGTGATGGGTGCTAGTGAGAAAGGTCCAGGTAGGTGCTCCGGTGCCGTGAGTGCTCTCTTCCGTCTTCCGGCCGCTGACGAGGTCCTGTCGTGAGCCTCCTTCTTCGGCGGCCCCCTCCTGGGCTGGCAGGCTGCATAGTCGTGGCCAGCAGGCGGTCAAACCCTGGCCAGTCTCTCCCGATCAGTCGGGACACTCGTCACAATATATATATATATATATATAAAATATAATAATATACACCTTTTAAAATGTGGTGCAAATTAAAAAACAGAAAATTTAATTGTTGATTAAAGTTTCTTTTTCTATCTGAGTTCTCTCCGAGCCACCCAGCGGTCTCATAAAAATCTTAAAATTGTCCTGAAATGCTCCAGGGTTTATGACACATAAAGTATTTCACAGGTTTATGAAGCAAGCTAGAATTTAATATCTGGGAAATTATTTATTTATTAGTCTTTATAATTACCCTTTCATAAGTGAACATCATTATCACTATATGAGAGATTCCTTTGTGTGTCTGTGTGTGTGTGTGTGTGTTCACAGCTCAGTGATGTCACAGTCTGAGAAAGGCATTAGTGTCCTGTCGCCTCTTCTTCTCTCTGTTCTCTCATCACCTACTGGCTACTGTCTTCACTGTCTATGTAGTGTTTTATAATGGGTTGTCAGGGCGAAAGTACCAAATCCTGTGTTTCATTTGCTCTTGTTTGCTAAAGCAATTGTAAAGAGGAAATCATATATCTTATTTGTTTGCATTCAATTACATGGCCCGTCACAAGCACTGCTGACGTCAGCGTAATGAACCCTGAGTAAACAAACCGATAAGTTCAATTCATAGACACACACAGAAATAAAACCGAACAGCATTATCTGAATGTAATACGGACTTGATTACTGGAGTGTATACTTGCACAGACACATCATTAGTGCTTATCTATTGTAAATACTCCTCTTTTGAAGAACAGGAAGTCCCTTCTTTGAATAGATAAAATCCCAGCATCCATTCATCACGGATTATTAGCAAGGTGAATAAAGCCTAAACCGTGTAAAATCTGTGTGGGTGTAAATTCGGAAAAAAACAACACATTTTGCAGGCAGCAGGTGTTGCCACGACAACCATCACTTCTGACTGTTTTTTTCTTTTCTTTCCACTTACTGTCTTGTTAATCTCCTTCAGTCTGGTTCCTTCTCTCCCAGTCATGCTATCTTGCCTCTTTTCTACCTGTTTTTATCTCAGACTGGTTGCCTTTCTCTTTCTTTTCTAGTCTGGTGAGTCATGTGACTGGTCGTGTTCTCCATCGAGGCACGGAGCCTCGTGATTGGCTGGTAGCACTCCAGGTCTACTCTGCATTTCTGTTGGGAGCACAAACAGATGCACAGATGAACAGATGGAGATAGAGAGAGGGAGAGACAGAGACAGAGAGATTTGTAACTATTTATTGAGGTTGCACGCTGTACACAACACACGTCTTTTTCCTCATAGCTAATGCACGTTCTTGCAAACATTAAACTGTTGGAAACTCTTTATCTGTGGCACAAATGTCACTCTGTCCTTCGACTGCACATTAGCAGATCAAGTGGCTTGGTTGGTGGCTTGCCTTTTAAGGGCTTTTAATATCTTGAATGAATTGTCTGCACTTTGTCTCACCGCACTTATTCTGTTCATCCTTTCGTCCCGATAATTACATGACTAAAAGGTCAATATGCCTGCAGCTTATGATGACTTTTCCTAGTGCATGAGAAAAATACTAACTCATTATCAAAAACATTGAGGTTGTTTTCCCTGTTGAAAAGAACAGCTTAGACCAGAATCAATTTCGGTGCTGGTCAATGACAGTTTATGTTAATTAATGCTAGACTGGTGATGATCTAGTTGATGGGATGTGGTGCTCACCCTCAAAACTAGTTTATTCGGTAGCATTTTAGAGTAAAACATTTTAGGGACCAATTCTCACTATTAACTGTTTGCTTATAAGCATGCCTATTATTAACATATTGGCTGTTTATTAGTAGCTACATGTAAAGCACATATTCTGCATGCCCATATTAGTTAAAGCATTAATTAATGTTAAGTAATGGGCCTTATTGTAAAGTGTTACCAATATTTTTTACATTTTGGTTAAAAACTAAACTAAACTAAACTAAACTAATAAAAACTTGTTTGTCTAGTTTGTTTCCTATTTAAAAGAGTTTTGATTATAAATGTGACCCTGAAGCACAAAACCAGCCTTAAGTCGCTAGGGTATATTTGTAGCAATAGCCAAAAATACATTGTATGGGTCAAAATTATCGATTTTTCTTTTTTTGCCAAAAATTATTAGGATATTAAGTAAAGATCATGTTCCATGAAGATATTTAGTAAATTTCCTACCGTAAATATATCAAAACTTAATTTTTGATTAGTAATATGCATTGCTTAGAACTTCATTTGGACAACTTTAAAGGGGATTTTCTCAGTATTTCGATTTTTTTGCACCCTCAAATTCCAGATTTTCAAATAGTTGCATCTCAGCCAAATATTGTCCAAACAAACCATACATCAATGGAAAGCTTATTTATTCAGCTTTCAGATGATGTATAAATCTCAATTTCGAGAAATTGACCCTTATGACTGGTTTTGTGGTCCAGGGTCACAAATATTATTAGAAATTGATTTAAAGTAATTAAAAACGTTTCTCTACATTTTCCTTCTTTGATTTTGTTAAAATATATATCAGCCTCACTAACCAACTAGTCGACTAGTGAGAAGAAGAAAAATAATAATAATAATAATAAAAACTTTTAGATATAAATCTGCATATGTGATGATGGACATCGATTATGACCATCTTTGCTATCTCCTTTATAGACATTGTGAGTAAAACAGCTCCACATAATGAAGCAAAAGGCCTGAACTGGAAGCAACATGACCTGTTTTACAGAATACACAGAATTCTACTATTACAGTGATAGTTCAGTCAAAAAAGTTAAAATTATGTCATTATTTGCCATTATGTAACTTTCTTTCTTCTGTACAACACAAAATATATTTTGGATAATGTTGGTAGCCAAACAGTTTTAGTTCCATTGATTTCATTGTATTGATAAAAAGACAGACATTTTTTCAAAAGTTTTTATTTATTTATTTATTTTTTTGTGTGTGTGTTCCACAGACAAAAGAATGTTACATAGGATTGGAAACGACATGAGGGTGATTAAATGATGTTTTGTGGAGTTTTTCAATGACAAATTCTAACAATTTTGCCTTTTATGCTCAGTAGTTTTGAACATTTGACAACGTCCTTGTATCTTTGTGCAGAAGTGCATCAGACTGCAATAACAGAGTGAGTGAGTTGGTGGAGCGCCTTTTTAGTGAGCTCTGGAGACCTTGAACACCCTGGCCCCTATAGACCTCCTTAATTGATTTCCCTCAGCACTTTTCATGCTTGAATGCATCTCTCAGGGAGGGACCTTTTTATACTTACACATAAATACTAGCTAACCAGAGAAAAAAAAACCTCGTGTCAGTTTTTACTTTCCTAGCAAGAAATTAAACAGGTCATGATGAGGTCTATTTGCCAGGTGTTTATGGCTGCTAAGCTGCGTTTAGGTAACATGGTTACATTGGATGGGAGGATATTGAATAAGACAGTCTCATAAAGTACACAACTGTGTGCAAACAGACATTTGTCTAGAAATCAAATCAGTTTTTTTGCAATCACCTTGAAATCAAATAAACAAATAACAAACACAATTAAATCTGGCATTTACATTCATTGACCATGCAGTCACCAATTTCCCATTGCAAGAATAAAGCCATAAATTACTGTCAACTATATGTGGAGCTCCATCATGAACCTGTCAGACTCTGTCCATGTCTCCTGTTGTGTTTTCCTCCCCCACGTGTTCCAGTTTTGATGATTACGCCCATTTTTGGTTTTCCTGTTCCTATTTGAGTTCCATTAGTTTCAGCTGTGTCCCATTAATTTGCGTGATTAGTCCCTTGATTTAAGCCCTGTGTGTTTCCGTGTCCAGCGTCCGGAATTGTTCGTCAACCCCTCTGTCTATGTGTGTGATCCTGCCTGTGTTCCTTGTTGAAGTAGAAGAACTGTTCAGACTGTTGATGTTAATGCCATTTGTTTCTGTGCTCCTACGTCTCCGCCACAGTAGGCGAGCCGGACCAAAGACAGTAATGGCGCCCCTTCTCCCCGTGTTTGTTTTTTGGTTTGGAAAGTGTTTTGTTTTTCCCCACGGCATGGAAACCGCAGCACGCTTCGCCACGCCGTTGTCAAGTCTGCCGGCCGCGGCACACTCAAGCCCGCCGGCCGCACCATTCTCAAGCCCGCCGGCCCCCGCTGACCCAAGCCCGCCGGCCGCCCTATTAACCAGTAATCAGAAAAGGAGGATGATGAGAAATGGACAGCTCAGAGCCCTCTTCCTCGCTCCAGTGTCAGCTCCAGCCCCAGAGCTCGCTCCAGTGTCGGCTCCAGCCCCAGAGCTCGCTCCAGTGCCGGCTCCAGTCCCTGAGTACGCTCCAGTGCCAGCTCCTCTTAAGCACTTCCCAGTCCCCGAATCCAGCCCACGGAGGGCTCCAGTTCCCGAGTATAGCCCACGGAGGGCTCCAGTTCCCGAGTATAGCCCACGGAGGGCTCCTGTCCCCGAGTTTCACCCAGTGAGGGCTCCTGATCCCCCGTCGAGCCCAGGGAGGGCTTCTGATTCGCAGTTAAGCCCAGGGAGGGTTCCAGTCCCCGGTTTCGGCCCGAGAGGGCCTTATGCCGAGTTCACACTGCACGATTTTAGCCCGATTTTTCACTCGCCGACAGGTTTTGTGAAATCGCCGACAAATGCCTGACATCGGAGGCAAATCGGTGCTCGTTCACGTGAGTGACAATCACGCAGTGTGAATTATCAAAGACGCGATCTGAGGGAATCGCCGATGCGTCGCCGACGCCTGTGAAATATTTGCCATGCTAAATATCTGGAGCTGTCGGCGATTCACAATCAC
>NW_015641422.1:1554129-1556354 GCF_001515625.1 Sinocyclocheilus rhinocerous
GCTCCAGCCCCAGAGCTCGCTCCAGTGTCGGCTCCAGCCCCAGAGCTCGCTCCAGTGCCGGCTCCAGCCCCTGAGTACGCTCCAGTGCCAGCTCCTCTTAAGCACTTCCCAGTCCCCGAATCCAGCCCACGGAGGGCTCCAGTTCCCGAGTATAGCCCACGGAGGGCTCCAGTTCCCGAGTATAGCCCACGGAGGGCTCCTGTCCCCGAGTTTCACCCAGTGAGGGCTCCTGATCCCCCGTCGAGCCCAGGGAGGGCTTCTGATTCGCAGTTAAGCCCAGGGAGGGTTCCAGTCCCCGGTTTCGGCCCGAGAGGGTCTTATGCCGAGTTCACACTGCATGATTTTAGCCCGATTTTTCACTCGCCGACAGGTTTTGTGAAATCGCCGACAAATGCCTGACATCGGAGGCAAATCGGTGCTCGTTCACGTGAGTGACAATCACGCAGTGTGAATTATCAAAGACGCGATCTGAGGGAAAACGTAGTTTGCGGACCAGTGTTGCCAAATCCGCGATTGCCGCCGGTTGTTTTTTATGTCAGCAGGTTGAAGCGACCCCAATGACGTGATATTTAGGCCCTGGAATGTGAATTGTACCAGGAGAACCCCGCCAAAATTTTGTATTTTACCCCCGAACACGATTTTTACTGGGGGACTCCCTCGAACGCAATTGGGCTATTTTCAGGCAAGTTGAGTAGTAATTGGGCGGGTTTTGTAGCGAGAACTCGGCATTAGAGCCCGTTATCCTCTCCAAGGATTTTTTTTGGGGGGGGTAGTAGGGCTCCTTTTCCTATTTGAGTTCCATTAGTTTCAGCTGTGTCCCATTCATTTCCGTGATTAGTCCCTTGATTTAAGCCCTGTGTTTCCATGTCCAGCGTCCGGAATTGTTCGTCAATCCCTCTGTCTGCTTGTGTGATCCTGCCTGTGTTCCTTGTTGAAGAATAAAGACTGTTGGTGTTAATCCCATTTGTTTCCGCGCTCCTGCGTCTCCTCGTTTCCGCCACAGTAGGCGAGCCGTGACAGAACCATCACGTTAGATAATTTCATTAAAACATGAGAAATTGTCTGTATAATAGATTCTGGTCATTCTCTTGTGTTAAACAGGGTTTTATTTCTGTACAGAAATAAATTATTTCAAATGCTATTTTAATGGAACATCTCAGGGGAATGTAAAAAATCCCTTCAACAAATTTGGAATAATTGATGACCAGCCGTCCATTCGTATCGTGGCCTCATTACCACCTTGGGTATGCATTATTTTCTAATAATTCAAACTTACACACCTCCAGACATTGTTCAGATGTTGTATTTCAAGACATTTGTCAGGCTTTTGTCCTTAAAATGCTCTTGTGTGTAGGACTAGTTTCTTATGCATCTCATCCCATGCCTCCGTTACTAATTCCAAAAGGGGAGAGAGAGAGAGAGAGAGAGATTATGTGTCTCTCTGCAGTGTCTCTACTAATAGTAAAAGTAAGTTCATCTGCTTCAAGAAAGTGCTGTTATTACCTCGCTAGTGAGAAATGTCATGTAGCTTTGAAGTGGCTAAGCTGTTTTACTGATAAAATTGTGAGATCAGCGCTGACAGCATGTTTCTGTGCGCATGTATGTTTCCCTCTGTGTGTGTGTGTGTGTGTCTGTATTGTATGTGTGTGCGTTTGAGTGGGAGAAAGTGAGCATGAGTTTTCCTTACAAAATAAGACCCAATTTTGTGGCCAATATATGGAAATAATTTGTTGTTTTTGTATCTTATTGTTTACTATATTTATTTGCTTGGTCAGTGTCTTTGTGGGTTTTGTATCTTTTGCTGTTGTAGGCTGTAAGGACCTTTGAAATAATGGAAATTATTTGGCGTAAGTGATGTGGACTTGCAATGCGGTCAAGACCTGCCTGGAACTACTTTAGCCGTGCTTTACCCTGAAAATTGACAGGCGAAAGCTGAGACTTTGTTTCATACCAGAAGTAACCTGCTCTGTCGGCGTGTTGTCAGTTTTCTCTTTGCTTTTTACTGCGTAAGAACATGATGTATGGCATGAGAGCAGCATGGCTTGTCGGACATAGCAACAGTAACTAATGGGGGGGGGGGCTTTGAAAAGGGTCAATTGCACACCTTAGTGTTTTGTAGTCTGTAAGGACCTTTGAAATAATGGAAATTATTTGGTGTAAGTGATGTGGACATGCAATGCGGTCAAGACCTGCCTGGAACTACTTTAGCCGTGCTTTACACTGAA
>NW_015641422.1:1560603-1579400 GCF_001515625.1 Sinocyclocheilus rhinocerous
TTGCAAAGGGTCAATTGCACACCTTAGTGTTCATCAACCCCTTCAGCAGCCCCTTAGTATAGACCTTATGTACCTCCACCCCTTTTCAATGTTGTCTTCGTTGTCTTCTGTTTTTGTTTGTATTTCCACAGCATTAAGGTAATTCGTACAAATTTATGAATGAACCGCTCGTCTTAAAATCTTTCCAGTTTACTGACATTTATGACATCCGCTGTTAACATTACAATGCACATGAATCTAAATTCATCTTCTAAATTTTCTGTTGTCATTGGTGACATGGTTGTGATTGCAATAGTGTAAGCGCAGCAAATTATGCTGAGAAATCACTCAGAAATCACACAATAATCTAATGCCCACCACATAACCTTTTACATTAATGAGGCATATACATTTTAATGGCTTTCCGGCCCCGTATGGACTAATGTCATGAAATGCAAAATTGAAAGTGCAAATGCACATTTTAAGCCAATAGGCACATACTGCTTCTTCAGTCTCAAGGTGAAAAATGCTTCAGGACACCCTGTTGACGACATCTTGAATTAAAGGGTGGTGGTGTGGGGGTTATCTAGATGAAATCTGAATCAGAGGCGATGGAGCTGAATAGGGTATGTGGTGAGACTGACAAGCCTGTGGCCATGAGGCTTTTTGTATCTGTGGACTATTGTGTCCTGTAATCAGATTTCTGACTGTGGTTGAATCACTTGTCTTTGTCTTTCTGCTCACACACCTACACATCACATTCCTATCCACACAGAGGGACTTAAATCAAGTACTCTTTTGTATTTAGGACTGTCAAATTAACATTAATTTAGTGTGTCTGATAATAAAAAAAAAAATATTGCATTAATAATCATGCCCCATGACACATGGGTAAATTCGGTAGGGCAGGGATTTCAAGGGCAATTCAAGCTTGAAGTACCACATTCATGTTAATATAAGTAAGGAATTTACAGCCATACAGGAATGCTATGCAGACAGTGTATGGTGTTTTAGACTGTATGGTAGTAGATTGTAGATTTAGCAGTGGTGATATAGACAACCATTGTAGAGTGATGACAGAACAAATTAATCGATTAGAGGCCATTCACACAGAATGTGAGACATAAGACAGTAAAATGTATAAAATGTTTGGTCCCACTCATATTAGGTCTTTTAAATGCTATGTACTTAAAGCAATGTGCAATGCACTTATTGTGTTCATGTTGAATTGCTAAACTTTTGCTGCTATTGAGGTGGGATACTGGTAAGGGACAAGTTTGGTGGTCTGGTTAGGTTTAAGGTGTAGAGGTAGGGTCAACAGTGTAATTATAGATGTAACTACAGAAATGAATTACAGATGTAATTACAGTACAGTAATTTCAAATATAAGTACAACATAAAAATGTATAAAATATGTACAAACATGTAAAAACAAGTATGGAGACAATAAGTGCATTGTATCAAATAATTAATTTAAATGCAAGTACATAGTATTTAAGGAAAATATACAGTGAGTCAAAGTGATTTTTTTTTAAGTTCCTTTAAAATCAACATGAAACAGAAGTTGTGATCGTCTTTTCTTCCCTATTGTAATGTGTATCTGAGTGTGGACTTGATTTTGGTGACTCTAATGTGAGAGTCACATTTTTAGAATGCTGTGTCATGTCTAAAACATTGCAAAAGACAGAATGGTTGTATTAATCATCCATGTTTTCATAGTAAAACAATGGAAAAGCAGTGGCGCTAAACAGAAGTTCAACATTTAAAAAACGTGTCTAGACCTATTTTTCTGCCTTTCACCACAAAAATGTTCAAGGGGTCATTTACACAAAATGCGTTTTTACAACCATTACAAACATTACAAACCATCAGCTATTAACGATCAAAACCATTAAAAAATGGTTTCCTGTAGTGTGTTTTGGTACATATTCCATTAGGATTTATTGGTTTTAACAAGCCACCAATAAAAATGCGACAAATTACCAGCAGAGACCAACAGGGACCATTACCGTTTGCATTAAACCCAATACAATTCCAATTACAACCAGTAAAACCATTACAAATTCTTGGATGATTTCTATTGTATTTTTTTCAGCAGGGATGAGTCATGGGCAGTGGAATAGGAAAAAAAGCAAGGTCTAGAGATGCGTTTTTTAAAAGTTGAACTTCTTTGAACTTGATCGCCGCATTTTTTTGTCATGTTCGAGATGTTGTCATGCAACAATGAAAAACGTCAGTCTAGTGCAATTTTACTTTTAAGACAAGGGGACATCGGATGCAAACTTTTGCATATAAATATGTCTTAGCAGTGTGTGGACACAACCACCCTACAATAATAAAAGTCTATTCACTCTTTTTTAAATCCAACAAAATCTTAACCGCCTTAATTATCAAGCCATTTAGATTTTCTGAGCAGTGTGACGTCATACTGCTCTGGCCCCACCCATGACCAATGATGGACTGTCCCGTATTAGCATATCTCCGCCCTCAGCCAGTTGTATGCTGTCCGCCATTTTCTCCATGCTTGAGCAGCTGTAGAGACAACAGTGTCTCGTAAGCAATGCAGGTGTTTTGTAGTTGGATGTAAAAGTGAACAAAAGAGTTTTCATTTTCTCCCAACATCAGAGCCACTGAGGACACAGTGAATTAGTTTGGTTTTTGATGGTAACGCACCACCGAATACACAAAAAACAGAAGAGGGGCGGGGTGAGCAGTAGCTCATTATCATTTAAAGAGCCATGCACCGAAAAGGGTCGCTGTGAACAGAACATTGTTGGCAAGGTAAAAAGGGTGTTGATTTACATGACCCTTAAGAAATTTTAACCAAAGTCTGTTGCAGACTTTTCATTAGGAACCTAAAGAATCATACCAACTTGTGAAAAATGGGCATCCGATTTCCCCTTTAAATACAATGGTACAGCAGTGCTGTACATTCAGTACATTTTGAATCGTAAACAAACGACTCAAATGAGTTGATTCTTTATAGTGAATCAAACACACACACAGACTGCTACTGTAATTGTAAGATTCAAATCAATATAGTTATTAGCTATTTGTTTATATGACAATGTGCAGTTAAAGATACACATTTTACATTTTGTTAGTGGGTTTTACTTTTGTTTTATTGTTAAATTTCAAGACTCCTCCAGTTTGTAAGAGTCCTGATCACCATGGCAGGGTTTATTTTGCAATAATGATGTCTGACTTTATCCCTATGAACCATACCAATTCCAACATCCAACCTTGTCCTTGAATGAAGGTCAAAGCACAGACGACACATGCTCTGACAAGAAGACAGCGAGATGCCTCAGTGGACCATACAGAGAAAGGAAGTCACTGTCTATCATGCTTCACCCCCACCTCTGTCTCAATTAGGGTCACAGGATCAATCTGATTCTGACATTTCCCTGCCACAGAAAGCATTTCTAAAATCTGTGGGATGGATGAGTCTAATCCCTGATGTATCTTTTCTAACAGTTATGTAGGGCAGCCTGTTATCTCAAAATACAAGGGACACTTGCCATAAATCTGTTTAATAGACTGAGCCAGTAACTTTACTTGCTCAGAGACAGGGTTGATGAATTGTTGTCCACTCTCTCCTCTGCTCATTTGCTATATTTGATCCTGAAGTGGCTCTGGTTCTTGCTTGCCTGTCATCACAATGTTCAGCAGATGCTTCAGAGTCCCATTTAAGTAACTGAGACATGAGGCTTGTTGTCACAAAGGGAATTTGTCACAAGAATCATGTATATAATTATTAGTAATTATTCATTGGTTGTAATAGGTCTAATTATGCAAATGTATGTGATTTTGTATTTTTATGTCTTAAATAAAGAAGATTTATTGATTATTATTTTAATTGTTCTCCAAACTAAAATTTCAATATTATCAAATACTTTGCTGTAATTGATGGGTAAGCATACATTCATAAATTCACACTTGATTTACATGATAGTTTCTATCATTTATTATTAATTAAAAATAAATGTATTAATTACAATTTTTGCTGGAATTTTTATTTAGCTGAAACAGATTATTTGAAGGCATTTTTCCATTGTGCCATTTTACCCATGTAGTTGCTCTTGGAATCACAAGGTCATTCATTGTTCAAATGTATCTTATTTCAAGGTCAATAACAGAGGAAATGTCCTTTAGTAGTCAGTATTGACTTTCAAAAATCAACCCAACCTAAAGAAGTAAAAGGTATGAAACTAGTCCTGGCTTCCTCTCTATGTAAAAGCTGTAAGTAACATCTGTTCAGGGCTGTTTATGCTGTGTGGTTTGGATTTTGCCACCTCAGCTGCATGGCATGGACGCATGGGATCAGTCAACTACCCTCCAGCTAAACTCACTTTATTATTAATTAAAAATAAATGTATTAATTACAATTTTTGCTAGAATTATTATGTTGCCTTTTGCTGTTTCACAAATTTTATATTTCATAATTTTTAAGTTTTATTTAGCTGAAACAGATTATTTGAAGGCATTTTTCCATTGTGCCATTTTACCCATGTAGTTGCTCTTGGAATCACAAGGTCATTGTGTGTTCAAATGTATCTTATTTCAAGGTCAATAACAGAGGAAATGTCCTTTAGTAGTCAGTATTGACTTTCAAAAATCAACCCAACCTAAAGAAGTAAAAGGTATAAAACTAGTCCTGGCTTCCTCTCTATGTAAAAGCTGTAAGTAACATCTGTTCAGGGCTGTTTATGCTGTGTGGTTTGGATTTTGCCACCTCAGCTGCATGGCATGGACGCATGGGATCAGTCAACTACCCTCCAGCTAAACTCACCTCTGCCCTACAAATCCCACAACCGTTGTGCTGCAGCAATACTGTCGCTGCCAGACACAGTACAAACATTTGCAACCTTTGCATTGCATCCCCTTAATGTAAAAATGAGTATTTGCCCAGTGCAAAAACATATTAATTATTGACTTTGTTTATCCATCTGAAAAGAGGATTTCCATTTGTCAGTATAATGACATTTAAGTCTCTGCAAATTTTGGGACCTGACATTGATGACAGGGAAATTTACTTAACCTTTATTTAACAAGCAAGGTCATTTGAGACTGAACAGTGAGGGCTTGTGTGGAAAATAAATCTGTTTAATATTATAAGAGACACAATCCATCATTTGAATGTATGGTTTGTAATTTCCTGTCTATCTTATCATGGCTTGTTATCTGTTTCTGTTATAGTGTGTCTAAGTGTGTCTGACACCATCTAGTGTGCACAACACACTGAGCATGACAATGGAAATCCACTGGCATTTTGAATTTCTTACAACATGGACCCCCGTGACCATATGAAAACAGACCTGTGACCAATTTTGAGGTTGCGACCCACTGGTGGAGAATCTCTACTGTACTACAGGACATCCTAAGCTAAGCTAAATACTGTGGGCTAGATATTACACTAGTACTTAGGCTAAATATATACAATCTCCATGCCAGAGCATATCAGAATATATATTGGGTACAGAATGCAAGTATTATGTTTTAACTGCCTGTGTACTAAAGATCTCAAAAATATCTCCTTCAACTAACAAACCGAAGGTGTCAAGACTTGGATGGTTAGCATGGGCCTGTTAGCTACTGCTAGCAAATAACTACACCATCTGGCTGCAAAAGCCATCTTTTTCCATTTACAGCCATTCAAAAGTATCCATATAGTCTGATAACATATATATCCCAGAACATTCATTATACCATTGATATTAAATTACCACTGAAGTGGAAATCATCATAGCTAGATTGACTTGTAGCGCTGAATGGAAACTACAACAAATATATATTTTTTTAGTGTTCCTATTTGCCCAATAATAGTAATTAGTCCCAATAGAAAAGAAAAAAATCACAATAGCATTTCTATGACTTCTAAAAGAGGTGAAAAACATACAGAGAGACTGATTACTGTCATAAGAGAGAAAAATGATTTGCCACTGTAGAAACACTCATGCAGCAACCCTAAATAATTTTCTGTAATTTGATGTCAAGGTAAGAAAACACAAATTATAGTGTTTGAAATGTACATTCATAAAAAAAAATAAAAAAAAAATATAAAAAGATAGATTTACGATAGATAAACAATGTTTTACTATTTACAGTTATAATTATTTGCTAGATACAACTGTGAAAATGTGTTACAGCTCAGGTGATTGGCTCAAAACAAAAATGAAAATATAAAAAGATAGATTTACGATAGATAAACAATGTTTTACTATTTACAGTTATAATTATTTGAGATACAACTGTGAAAATGTGTTACAGCTCAGGTGATTGGCTCAAAACAACCTAAAGCTGCAGAACTGACAACGCTATCTCACGACCAATTTATACATATTTTACGAGGTGAACAATTCGTATGAATTTGTACGTTTTCTGTGAGGGGTAGGTTTAGGGATGGGGTTAAGGGTGATCATTCGTTCGAATTCCAACGAATTTGCCACCTCATAAAATACTTACGATATATCACAAAATGTACAAATTCATATGAACAAGGTCGTATGAATTTGAACTAATTAGCCACCTCGTAAAATATATACAAATTGCCGTGAGAATGGGTTGGGACTGAAGCAAAGATGGCAGCTTTGAAATCACTTATTTTCTAGAAGTCCTGCGTCAGCTGAGCAACTGCCATTGAGATGAATGAGAATGCTAACAGATAGCTTTCTCCTGGTATAATAGACCTTCCTGGTTCAAATTCTACTGCTGGCTCACTTTAATTTCCCTCTTCCTGCATTAAAGAGAGCACCATTAGCCACTGGTTATGTTGTATGAAAAGTCATTACAAGGATTTCATGATTATTAGTCACTGAGACTAATTTAATGTTCATTTAAATGTGGACATCATATAGCTCTCTCTGTCAAACGACCCTCCTGCTGCACTGAGCTCAGACGTACAGACCTTTACAGAGGAATCAGGACGCAGCTAGAATTAGATCAGTGGCCCCATGAGTAACACACTGTGAGAAAGAACCCGCTGTCCTCTACTGCCTGACGCAGTCTGTCTCTGTGTCCTCTCAAAGACCTGAGCACCAGCCGTGCTCAGAATATCAAAGTATAGTGACCTTGTGGTGAAATGCTAAGATTCAAACTCACATTGTGTTACAGAGTCAGTGCCTGTGATCTCCTAAATTCATTCCATCAGGACCAACAGACAGGTCATATATTAAGTATTAAATGAGAGAGGGTTAAAGTAATACACTGTAGGAATTGAAATTTCAACCTACTGAAACGTCAAAGTTTGGAGTAAAATTGAGTATACACTCTAAAAACTCTAAGTTTGAGTAGAAATGACAAATTATTGTGACATTAACGTCCAAAATTAATCTTATTTCCTCGTCTTACTTTTTTTAACAATTAATTGGTACATATTATTCCAAAGGGGAAAAAATGTATAGACTTTCACGAAAATGTAATAAATTAACAAAACTCATGTCACAAATTCTTGAGAACAACAGAACAACAGGAATATAAACTTTTGTCCAAAAGGGAGCTTAATATAATCATTATTGAAACTACAGTAACGCTTTACAATAAGGTCCCATTAGTTAACGCTAGTTAATGTATTAACTAACATAACCAACAATTAGCAAAACATTTGTTGTTACAGTGTTTATTAATCATTGATAAAGTTATAAATATAATGATTCATTTTTACCTGTTACATGTTTGCTCAGGTCCATTAACAGATAGAACTTTTTAATTTAATTTTAATATAATGTATTAATTGTTAAAATAAGAATTAAAATAATAATTGTTTTATTTTTCATTGTTAGTTCATGTTAACTAAAGCAGTTAAGTAACGTAAAAAAAATCCGTTAATTTTAACCTTATTGTAAGTGTTACAGAAGTTTTAACTGCCTGTTGTTTCACTGAAAATCGTCAATAATGTTCCATTTCTTTTTTTTTTTAGTTTTTTTTCTTCTTCAGAAAAATGTACACTTGTGAATGACAGTAAAAGAATATTTATGATATAAACATGACTGTTTCTGTGATTCAGCAAAATAATAACCGTTTCCAAAGCAAAAAAACAAAAATGATCTTCAATATTGTTAAAAATAAAATCACAAGAAATTCGAAACTAAATTTTTTTATATGACGTCATTTAGACAGCACTACCTATTGGAGAATGCTAACAAATCGCCAAATACTTATGCGACGGCCAAGGGCGCCATCTCTTGGAGAAGCATCGATTTTGACTCAAATAATCCTGGCATGACTGACAAACCATTGCAAAATGTTGCTCCTTCTCCAATACAATTTTACCGATAAATCCTTTTCTGACGATCAATATCACAGACCTCAGAAATATTTCATCATAATTCACCAGTGGTGGACAGTAACGGAGTAGCTTTACTTCGTTACTGTAACGTTACTTAAGTACATTTTTCAAGTATCTGTACTTTACTGGAGTCGTTTTATTTTGAGTAACTTTTACTTTTACTTCACTACATTCCAAAGCATAAGATCGTACTTTTTACTTCACAACATTTCATAAAACATATCGTTACTCCTTATAATATATCACGTGCTCCGAGACGCAGAAGCGGTGTCTGATTCAAGAACGAACTGTCAAGGTAGTCCATATCAACAACAAACATATATCTTGACTCCATATGGTGGTTATTTTGGGAAAATCCCAGGTATTTTGAGCAGTAGGATTATAAAAAAAATGTGCTAATATAAAATTAAATTAAGTAGCCTATATAAAATTGCAAAATAAATCTATCTATCAGTACTTTTTTACTCAAGTACATAAAAAAATCGAGTACTTTTGTACTTTCACTCCAGTAAAATTGAAAAGGGAGTACTTTTACTTTTACTGGAGTAATATTATACGTATCTGTACTTTTACTCAAGTACGTGATTTGTGTACTTCGTCCACCACTGTAATTCACAGCATATTTAATCACTGTGTCCCATATTTTGCGTTAATTTAAGCAATGCCCGATTCGCGAAGTGAGTCCTTCATTTGGGTCGCTTCTTTTTAACGAATCATATGATCAGACCGATACTCATGTCACGTGCTTCAACGCTTGGCGCTTTTTTAACAGTAAAACCGCAGTGGGACAGATTAGACGTAAAGAAAAAAAAAACCTGCCTGGAATGATTGTTTACTTACAAACAATTGAAACAAACTTGTATAGATACATTTTATTCTCGTCAGTGAAGGAGAAGTACTTTATTAAGCTTAGCACCTCCACGAGAAGCTGGTGAACGACGACTCTGTGCTGCAGGTAAAGACGTTTCCCAACACTACACGAACGTTCTGTACCATGTATCCTTTTGGACGTGTATCATAGAGTAGCATTGTCAATGTAGGCCTACCTTGTTGATATTATTTATTTTCACTGTACCATAGTACTGCCAGCCATTGGCTACTTAAAAAAAAAGGTATTTTTGAGAATCTTTATTTGTCTTCAGTGTTGTTTGACATTTAAGTGTGTTACAATTAGGCTACACCAGAGCCGTAGAGAGAGAGTTGCGACAACTCCGTTCATAAATAATGTAAATAAATTATTTTATTGTCTACTAATTACCAAAAATCGCAGTTCTGTCTCTCCAACTCAATGCATTTCAATTGCCCGCTATGAACTTCCTGGAACTATTTGAGGTCTACGTGAATCACGTGACGATCGAGCGTTTTGGACTTCCGTTGACGCAACTCTTTTATTTTTTTAATTGAGATAACAATAGGGGAATACAAAGACATTTAAATCTGTAAAACAATAAAACCAAAATTCTGCATCTTAGATCACATATCAATCATGGTTCTAATACATCAAGTATCCTTTTCAGCAGCCTAGATGTCTTTACAGCTTTTCGATTGTTCTGTATTGAAGTTAGAGAGTCGTAAAAAATCTTCAGATCAGTGGAAAATAGTCTACCATTTGGTACAGTCGATATACATTTTGCTTTATGTATATGATATTTCCCTAATAGAATAAGAAGTTTAATTATATTATCCATTTCCAATAAACCAGTATCACAATCCATAAACAAGACCATTACATCAGTTATAGTGACAAACTTGTAAAATGACTCACAAAGAAACTTGGGACCAAAATAATTTGGTAAAATTACAACTGAAAAATAAGTGTACAATTGTCCGTTGACGCAACTCTCTCTTTCTATGGCTCTGGGCTACACAAGCTCTACAGGCCAGTGAGGATTTTTCTCATTTTGCTGTGTGTGAATTATTGTTAAGCATGCACTGCCCTCTTCAGCTCAGACTGCAGCATTGCAGCACAATTAAAAGAACCAAAGACTTAAACTACTTCAGTCTGTGTGCATTGAATTTATTTAATACACGAGTTTCACAATTTTAGTTGAATTACTGAAATAAATGAACTTTTCCACGATATTCTAAATCATTGAGATGCACCTGCATATGTGGAACTAAACTTGTGTCAGTGCTAGTAGCATTATGCATTCAGTTTTGTTTGGTGTTCATGGACACAAAGAAACATATGCATGGTGTTTAAGGAAAATTAGTCTTTCTTGTAATTAAATAATGGTTTACGATGTTTTAGTTGCAGAATGGATAAACATTCATACCACTATTGAAAGCACAGATAGACAATTAAAGATTTAATTCTATTTATAAACAGGCAATATTCTTGCAAAAAGCAATGTAATCGGTCATTACTTTTTGAAAAGTTCATGAAAAGACATGTCTTTGCTCATCACAACAGGATATTTTTCAATTAATTTGTTGCAGAGTTTACTTGATTATATTCAGCAACTATAAAACAACTATACAACTATAATAAACTACAATCAACCGCCTTTTGCTGAAGTCACCATGAAATCAAACTCGACACTTTTTTAATGGAATATTTGAGTGTTTATTATGAATTATTTATCTGTGGACATCATATTTTTTATTTTAAATGGATTTGCCCTCATAATCTTTAATCAAAAGAACTTCCCTGCCCCCTAGCAACTGCATCTCCAAATGCAAATGACAATGATCAAACAATCCAATCAATTTCCGCTGGATAAAATTAAGTCCCAACTTACAATTTTTTTCTCATCTTCTCATTCGAGAAGCCTTTCATTGCGATATACATCTCACAATAGGGAAGAAATACTTTAACATTTAACAGATTTCTAAATATATGATTCAACATCTGATTTACATCATAATTTAATATCTTGCATTTCTTAAAGCCTCAAAGCCTGAGGATATTGTGAAAATTGTCATTAACCAGGTTGTTTTGCATGGTTTGTGCATTCAGCTGCTTTAATTAGTAAAGATTCACAGTGTTTTAAGTTTCATCGTGTCAAGAATTAAGGGGGAAATATTTTAAATAATTAAATGCAGAAACTCTTACACTATATATATTTTTTCTTTCAGTACAGTTTCAATATTTAAATTTTTAATTGAGTAACATCTTGTCATTATATGAAATGCTACTGTATGGAAAATAAATGTATATTCTTAAAAATGTGCAGGGTCTTTCTAAAAAAATTTATATGAATATAAATACATCATACCCCAACTGAAATGATTTAATTATACTTAAATGTGTATGATGTTTTTTGGTTGCCTTTTGTGCAACATATAGGTTCCGTTATAAAACAATAAAGCCTACTGCCCTCTGCTGATAACTTCTGTAGTTACATTTCTGTATTATTTTGTATTATTCATTTGTATTATGAACAGAGATATAAATAACCTTTTGTTATGCCAGCTCCAGCCTCCTTTCGTTATATATTTAAATTAAATTAATTTATTATGTGGCATGTTCAGCTTCAAAACAACAACTCCGCCATTGTTGTTATTTTAAAAAAAAAAGTAATTATATTAGTTTTACAATTAATACAATGTCAATTTCAAAACAAATTCTATCAGTGTATTTAAAATTATTATTAAAAAGCATATTTTCTTAAATGCACATCTATTCAGAGCCTTTATTTAGTAATAATGCCGCTATGAGTATAGGCTAATTAACTATGGTAATGAAAATCATCCTGACACATTTTTATGATTAAAATCACCATCATTTTATTAAAACAAATATTTACAATGATGTACAATTTATATACAATGAATAATGTTATATCACAGTTTTAATGAGAGTTATTGATGGCTTGGTTTTTGCTCTGTCATGACCTGTGAATTGTGGGATCTTTCAGGTGTAGACAGATGTGTGCATTGTGAATTTCTAGAAACATCAGAAATATGACCGAAAGACAGAGGAAACCATTTACAAAATATACACAGACAGGACCCTGAGGCTCCCTTGTACAAGATAACTTTTGATGCATTTTGAAAGTGACACTTTTGAGTTCATACAGTTCCCCTTAATTTACTTAACACTGCAAATGTATATGTGCAAAAGATTAGATGTAAGAAAAGCTGAGTGTCACTGTCTCTCACTGGACAAAAACAAATGTTTTAAAATTACAGTCAAGACCGAGATAGTTGGCAAATGAAATGAGTGTTTAGTGTAATCTCTGATTTTTGGGAGGTTTTGGTTTGGACGTCCTTTTAATCAGGATAAGAGGAACTGAAAAAAGACGAAAACCTTATTCTCAGATTAATAGATATTTTATTGCTATATCTCAATAGTCTTAAAACAAATAGATAATTCACTTTGCTGGCAGGAGTTCCTGTTCAGATCACAAGGTGGCAGCATAAGATAGGATACATGCAGGCTACATTAAAATGACGTAAATGCAAGAATGGAGACATTCAAACAAAACAAAAATAATATAGCCAAGTAGTTTAATAATCACCATAATAATTTGTTGTGCAGATGAAAACTGCAGGCACAGTGTGGGTCTGTGTTTGAGCTTCAGTGACTGTGGAGCAGCTCTTGGCTATTGGTTGGGAGGCAGTTCTTGTGTTTGACAGAGACGGAAGAAAACATAATTCTGAAGTTAAACTGAAGAATGCTTTCAACAAACACAGTACAGCTGAAGGATCTTTGAATGGGTCTTTAAATTGAGTGTTCAGATGAAATTGCTTTTGCAGTTGTGTAAGGTTTGAAAGTGTGTAAAGCGTGTGATAGATGTTCACTTGGGTCATTCTCAGGAAATGCCATTTGTGTGCAATGAATCACTACGGATAGAATCAACAGCATACTGAACTCAGTCACATTATTTGATCGATCTGACTCTGTTTAATGTGTAATGCAAAAGAAATTTTAAATATTTATAATATATTGTACAATATTTTAAAATGTTTGTTTTCATTGGAATATCAGCTAATTTAGATGTGTCCACCACCATAACATTTTAATGGGTTATATAGAGAAAAATTGAATTAGATTGTTCCATTGCCTGTTTTTGGTTGTTTTGCATGGTTTGTGCATTCAGCTGCTTTAATTAGTAAAGATTCACAGTGTTTTAAGTTTCATCGTGTCAAGAATTAAGGGGAAAATATTTTTAATATTTTTTAAAAACTCTTACACTATATATATTTTTTCTTTCAGTACAGTTTCAATATTTAAATTTTTAATTGAGTAACATCTTGTCATTATATGAAATGCTACTGTATGGAAAATAAATGTATATTCTTAAAAATGTGCAGGGTCTTTCTAAAAAAATTTATATGAATATAAATACATCATACCCCAACTGAAATGATTTAATTATACTTAAATGTGTATGATGTTTTTTGGTTGCCTTTTGTGCAACATATAGGTTCCGTTATAAAACAATAAAGCCTACTGCCC
The DNA here is from genome assembly GCF_001515625.1 of Sinocyclocheilus rhinocerous. Lineage (NCBI taxonomy): Eukaryota > Metazoa > Chordata > Actinopteri > Cypriniformes > Cyprinidae > Sinocyclocheilus > Sinocyclocheilus rhinocerous. The sequence goes on from NW_015641422.1 coordinate 1,574,274, forward strand.
TCTGCTGATAACTTCTGTAGTTACATTTCTGTATTATTTTGTATTATTCATTTGTATTATGAACAGAGATATAAATAACCTTTTGTTATGCCAGCTCCAGCCTCCTTTCGTTATATATTTAAATTAAATTAATTTATTATGTGGCATGTTCAGCTTCAAAACAACAACTCCGCCATTGTTGTTATTTAAAAAAAAAAAGTAATTATATTAGTTTTACAATTAATACAATGTCAATTTCAAAACAAATTCTATCAGTGTATTTAAAATTATTATTAAAAAGCATATTTTCTTAAATGCACATCTATTCAGAGCCTTTATTTAGTAATAATGCCGCTATGAGTATAGGCTAATTAACTATGGTAATGAAAATCATCCTGACACATTTTTATGATTAAAATCACCATCATTTTATTAAAACAAATATTTACAATGATGTACAATTTATATACAATGAATAATGTTATATCACAGTTTTAATGAGAGTTATTGATGGCCCCAACTGAAATGATTTAATTATACTTAAATGTGTATGATGTTTTTTGGTTGCCTTTTGTGCAACATATAGGTTCCGTTATAAAACAATAAAGCCTACTGCCCTCTTCTGATAACTTCTGTAGTTACATTTCTGCATTATTTTGTATTATTCATTTGTATTATGAACAGAGATATAAATAACCTTTTGTTATGCCAGCTCCAGCCTCCTTTCGTTATATATTTAAATTAAATTAATTTATTATGTGGCATGTTCAGCTTCAAAACAACAACTCCGCCATTGTTGTTATTTTAAAAAAAAAAGTAATTATATTAGTTTTACAATTAATACAATGTCAATTTCAAAACAAATTCTATCAGTGTATTTAAAATTATTATTAAAAAGCATATTTTCTTAAATGCACATCTATTCAGAGCCTTTATTTAGTAATAATGCCGCTATGAGTATAGGCTAATTAACTATGGTAATGAAAATCATCCTGACACATTTTTATGATTAAAATCACCATCATTTTATTAAAACAAATATTTACAATGATGTACAATTTATATACAATGAATAATGTTATATCACAGTTTTAATGAGAGTTATTGATGGCTTGGTTTTTGCTCTGTCATGACCTGTGAATTGTGGGATCTTTCAGGTGTAGACAGATGTGTGCATTGTGAATTTCTAGAAACATCAGAAATATGACCGAAAGACAGAGGAAACCATTTACAAAATATACACAGACAGGACCCTGAGGCTCCCTTGTACAAGATAACTTTTGATGCATTTTGAAAGTGACACTTTTGAGTTCATACAGTTCCCCTTAATTTACTTAACACTGCAAATGTATATGTGCAAAAGATTAGATGTAAGAAAAGCTGAGTGTCACTGTCTCTCACTGGACAAAAACAAATGTTTTAAAATTACAGTCAAGACCGAGATAGTTGGCAAATGAAATGAGTGTTTAGTGTAATCTCTGATTTTTGGGAGGTTTTGGTTTGGACGTCCTTTTAATCAGGATAAGAGGAACTGAAAAAAGACGAAAACCTTATTCTCAGATTAATAGATATTTTATTGCTATATCTCAATAGTCTTAAAACAAATAGATAATTCACTTTGCTGGCAGGAGTTCCTGTTCAGATCACAAGGTGGCAGCATAAGATAGGATACATGCAGGCTACATTAAAATGACGTAAATGCAAGAATGGAGACATTCAAACAAAACAAAAATAATATAGCCAAGTAGTTTAATAATCACCATAATAATTTGTTGTGCAGATGAAAACTGCAGGCACAGTGTGGGTCTGTGTTTGAGCTTCAGTGACTGTGGAGCAGCTCTTGGCTATTGGTTGGGAGGCAGTTCTTGTGTTTGACAGAGACGGAAGAAAACATAATTCTGAAGTTAAACTGAAGAATGCTTTCAACAAACACAGTACAGCTGAAGGATCTTTGAATGGGTCTTTAAATTGAGTGTTCAGATGAAATTGCTTTTGCAGTTGTGTAAGGTTTGAAAGTGTGTAAAGCGTGTGATAGATGTTCACTTGGGTCATTCTCAGGAAATGCCATTTGTGTGCAATGAATCACTGCGGATAGAATCAACAGCATACTGAACTCAGTCACATTATTTGATCGATCTGACTCTGTTTAATGTGTAATGCAAAAGAAATTTTAAATATTTATAATATATTGTACAATATTTTAAAATGTTTGTTTTCATTGGAATATCAGCTAATTTAGATGTGTCCACCACCATAACATTTTAATGGGTTATATAGAGAAAAATTGAATTAGATTGTTCCATTGCCTGTTTTTTTTATTTATTTATTTTTTTTTCAAAAATGCGTTATCCAGTATTTTATGATTTATGTAGTATTATCTTTAAAAAAGCAGAATTTGTTTCTGTTCCTCATTTTATGTTCAACCCCATTAAGCTGTGACAATTCTCCTCTTTAAAAATTGGTTTGATCTTTTTTACATCAAGGGAGTGACATTGCAGTGTCTATTAATAGCTATATTTATGCCCTGACCTTAACATAATATGACTTGGACGAAAGCTCTGTTAAGTACAAAAGTGGAACGATGCAGCAAAAGAAATGGTGACATTTTATTTGTTTATTTTAAGAAATTACTTTGGATCCCGTTTTCTTCTACGTAAGAAAAAAAAATCATGCTTTGTTAAATCATAACTGTATTAAGAAGTCAATCATGTCATGAAAAGGTTTGTTAGATACTAAGTCACACATGAGATAAGAAGTCTACATACCGAGTCATAATTATAACATAAGTCAACATTATGAGATAAAATATCATAATTATGAGATAAAAATGACGATTGAAATTATTTAAATACTTACGGTAAAAAACATCATGACACAGGTCTTAATTATGGCATAAGCAATTGACTTATGTCATAATTATGACACTTTGTCTCATTTTGACTTATGACTTGCAGTAGAATCTCATAATTCTTACTTTAGTCATAATTTCGACTCGAAATTTTGACAGTATCTTATAATTTTAATTTTCTTATAATTTGTATCTCATAATGTATTTTTCTCATAACTTATTATCTTAGAATTCTCACTTTTTATCTCATATTAATTACTTAGTATGCCATTATTTTGACCGTTTATCTTAATTATGGATTACAGTATCTCATAATTTTGACGTTTTGTCATAATTTAAATTTAGCTCAATTTTGACTTAGTATTTAACTTAGTATCTCATAATTGTATTTTTATCTGATAATTATGACTTAATATCTCATATGTTCGTCTTTTTATGTTATTCTAATTTACCAACGTGTGATTTTTTTTTTCTTATGTGGTAGAAACGGGATTCCATAAATAACAAAACCAACCTAGAATGTTGTCATTCTCTCACAATATGTGACTTTCTCATTTAATGAATAGCACATGTCAATAAACAGGTCTCAGATGCAGTCAAAACATCCTTGTCGTTCCATCCTATAAGGAGTGAATGCATAGTTTGACTGTCCTTCTGTCTCTAATTACTTTACCTCTGGGGTGCAAATAGGATAGTATTGTAGTATGAGGGTTCAGATGGAGGTGAGGCAATTCACTCACAGGATTGCTTATTAGTTTAAGACTTGCCTGAACCTAACTGAATGCTCAGAGCTTGTTTAAAGGGGTCGGAGTGCATTTTACATCTCATCTACCCAACTACTCAACAAACACACAATTAGTCAGATAATACAAACAAAAACATAAAAAATAATAAAACAGATCAAGTCAAATAAGCAGCCTAAATAATTAAATAAGACACCATATGTTCAACCCATAAAATGAAGGCTGCCAGTGCATTAGAATTCTGATACATTTCATGAAAAGGGTTGTAGGTTATTTGAATCAATCACTGAATCAAACAAACAATACACACACACACACACACACACAAAACATAAAAGGCATTAATGTATTAGCATGCATTTTATACTGAAAGTAAAAAGGATGAACAGATGCTGTCATTCTTTGAAATAATCGAATTAACTTAATTTGTGTATTGCATATGACAGCAGCTTTATTGTGAGCTGTGATCTTTTGCAGCTAATCTAGATCATTTCAGAAGCTAAGCAATGTGTCATGCATTATTCTGGCTCCTCTTGATTTGCTTCATAATAACTGTGGTCTGTGTAGACCTCATTACAGTTTGTCTGAGGATGCTAAAATGACATTAGTATACATTGTGTACAGCTTATGTGTCCTCCAAAGCAGATTAACATTGTTGTTGTGGACTCATTTTATGAATGTCTGCCAAAATTACTTCTATAAATATTATACTTCTGTATGAGTTTTAAAGGGATAGTTCACCCAAAAATGAGATTCCTGTCATTTACTCACTCCCATGTTGTTCCAAACACGTGACTTTATTTTTTTTCTGTGAAACACAAAATAAGTTGTTTTGAGGAGTTGCGTTCAGTGGTCCAAAACAAGACTGGAACTCTGAGTCATTGTTCAGAATATCTTCTTTTATGTTCCACATGCAGAAGAAAGAAAGTCATGCAGGTTTGGAATGGCATGAGGGTGAGTAAATGATGGCAGAAGTTACATTTTTGGGTGAACTATTCCTTTAAACCAACTTTAATTGACTGCAGGCTAATGCATTTTCATGAGGTGGCGCTTTTCTGGTTCTTGAGCAACATTCCCGTAGTTAACTCCAGTTGCTCTAGGGCAGGGGATCTCAAACCTCTCCATGAAGTACCCCCAGCACTGCACGTTTTGTATGTCTCCCTATATCTGACACACCCACTTCAGGTCTTGCAGTCTCCACTAATGAGCTGATGAGTTGAATCAGGTGTGATAGATGAGGGAGTGGGCCGGTATGAGATTTTGACGGTCTGATAACCTTAAGCAAAAATATCACGGTTTCGCGGTATCACGGTATTGTCATTACAGCTCTAAAATTTGTTATTTTTAAATGACTGGGTAAAAAAAATTAATATTTTTTTTTTCCCGCTGAACACAATATATTTTGTTTTTGAGCAACATATAGAATATTAGGAACAGTAGAATTTGTTTATTTTTTCTTTGATTTGTTTCTGAAATGTGGGCTGTCCTGCAGCTTTTGTTGTGGATGGTTGATTTGCTGCTAGAGCTACTGCTGCCCTAAAAAGAAGAAAAATAAAG
>NW_015641422.1:1581651-1597365 GCF_001515625.1 Sinocyclocheilus rhinocerous
AAAAGAAAATACCACGTAAACTTTTCTGAAGACAGTTAGTTCCCCTCAGAAACACATTCATATAAACCCCAAATCAATATTTAGGATTTTCTTCCAATAGTTCGTGCATCATGAACTGTGAGTGATCTGCCTGCTACAGTATTTTTCTCTGTGCCTCCGTCTTCAACGTCTCTGGCCTGTGTTAACGGGCGTTTACAGACTTCATATTTTCACATAAATTACATTTTGGAAAACGATTGCATTGCAACGCAGTTTGTGCAAGTCCAGAACAGAGACGAGTTGCTTGCAATAAGACAAAAAACGGCCGTTGCCGATCGCGTAAGTTAAAGGGGAAGCTCCTTAAATTCGGCCATCCTACACACACATGACTGACCGCTCGCTGGCACCAACAGGAGGAGGAGGGTCGTGCTACTCTCTACACTGCACTCAACCTGAGGGATTTCTAAACTTTCAGTCTTTGAGGAGACATGAAAAACACCGCGCATACCGCAGGAACGGTATAACGGAAAATATAAGCGGTTTTGAAACCTTGAAACCGGTAGCTAATCAACCCATGCCTAAGGGAGACATACAAAATGTGCAGGGCTGGGGGTACTCCAGGACAGGTTTGAGAACCACTGCTCTAGGGGATTGGTTTTGGACTGGTACTGTAACATAAAAGTGCTAAAATTACAACTAAGTAGTGAGTAAGCATTGCATGTGTGTGTGTGTGTGTGTGTGTTTATGTGAGAAAGAGAGAGTTTAGGTATTAGTCTTTCAGAAGAGCATGTCTCCTTCACAGACTGTAAGATCTCAGTCGCACTTTGCAATGCATCTGCCCAGACTGTTTGGGTTGGTATGACGTTTATTTAACAGGATTACAGATAACAGCACATGTGGTGATGGGGCTTGGACACTCTTCTCTTACACTTGGATGTTAATCCTCCACATGCTTTGGGAATCTGATTGCATCAGATAGTCCAGCAGGGCTTTGGTCTGTCGGGGGTTACCTCAGGTTAGACCTGTAGTTATGTGCAATCGTTACCTTGAACCATTTTCTATTTTTGAAACTAATTCCAAATGCAAAGTCAGATTTCTCTCATGTTTTTTTCATGAGAGAAACCTATCCCCCTTTTAAACATTTGAACGCTCTCCCTACCACGCTTTCTGCATATTTTGCTCCATTTTATTCCGTTTTTTTGTACCTCCCTCCATCTCTCCATCCTTCACACCTTCTTGGTTTAATATATTCATTTCAAGAAGCCTAAACCTTGCCTTTCAAACAGGCAGCCATTTTATGTCTTATCACGGGTGGGCCACAAAGGCCCAGGCAGGACTGGCATCATTAGCATTAGCATAGCACAGAAACGCCTGACATGACTGACATCTTCTCTAGCGTCATTGCTTTGATTGACACATCACCTGACCAGGTGGACTCAAAGATAGTAATATTCCTTATGTTGCAGTCTTGGCTGAAAATGCAAAAATGCCTCATAAAAGAGAGTAATATGCAGGGCTTGCTTTTGAAGACCCATTTTTATAGAAGATTACTAATGCATTATTACTTTTACTTAATCTATATCTGTTATGTAGGCAGAATTATTTTTTTAAAAGATGTCTTATTTAGTCTGTCTTGTGTTGTTTAGTTGTGAAATATTTCCATTCATTAAATTAATCCTGTATTTTTCTGTTTATTTTAATAGTCTGTTTTTATTCCTGAAAATTCAGTAACCCAAGGTGCAGAGAGAATAGATCTTTATATTAGAAAAAAAATTATCCAAATTTGTCTTTTTAACTTTTTTTTTTCAAATCCTGTTCTTTTTTTTTATTTATTTATTTTTTTTTTTATCTTGTTGCCTTTCATTTTTTTAAGGCAACAAATATTGAAGTTTTTTATTGAAAAGACTAAATTTTCTATGATGTTATTTTGCAATCAGATAGTCACTGTAAATGCTGTAAAGGCCCACTGATAACATTTTATTGTCCAGTTCATTAGAAAACCATCATGCATTGATGCTTCAAGGATCTCAACAGCCAAATTGTTCATAAGAAGAACCTTTGTAAACGTATATTAATATTAATATCTAAAGATCCGACTAACTCAAGAACCTTATATAATGAAAAAAAAAGCTACTTGACAAGAAAACGCTGCATTGCGGAACTGTGCTGAAAACAACCATTGAAGAGATTTCTGTGGGTTTAAAAACAAAATAAGTTAAAGGTTAATAGCAATGATTTTAACTGAATTTTTGACAGTTGAGGTACTTGCCTGATGCTCAGGTAGTCACCAAACATTTACACTCATTGGAGTGATTCATTTTCATATGAAGCAAAAAAAAAAATTATTTTCAAACAACAGTCTGTGATTTAGTGGATCTGGTTTATCTCCCATACATTCTCCAAGTGCTCCGTGTTCTTGGCCCCAGTCTGACCGTTGGGTTTGAACCTCGTCAAAATTATATGTTTTATGAACTTCTCGCTGAGCACCGTGTTTTCTGGAATGTGTGGTTTTGCTGACGTCTTGTATTCCGAAAAGCTTTCAGAATGTCTTTTTACTGATTGGGGATCATGTGTTTGATTAGAACATCCATAAATCTGTCTGTTTGTCACACAGTAAGAATGTGACCCGATCCAGATGTGCCTCTGTCACTAACTTTCTCTGTTCCTCTCTCTCTAAAACACTTACTTTACTGCAGCATCTGTGACAGAGAAAACAGAATATAAACACACTTCCAAACACTGAAAATTAATTCACGTCTTCACATAAACCTTTTTTGGCCCGGGCGGTGGTTTATTTTCTCTGAAGGTTTGCGGAGGTCGTCGCTTCAGAGGTCCCGCGAGAGGTCCCTGATTTTCACGCTTGTGTACATAACAATTTGTAACAAGCTAGATGAATAGCATTAACGAGCATAAAGCTAAAATGCTTAACAGAACATTTTTGTAGGCTATATTAAAATATGGTGTTGTTAAATCATATTTCGGCGCGTGTATCGGCAGTTAGAATTTTGCAACGTGTTGCTTCAGAATTCTCTTTGGTTTTAAAACGATACAATAAAATATATAAAACACGCTTTTGAGTGAATGACCGCTTTATTGAGACACCACAGAGCTCCAGTAGTTCAGGTGTAGCTCGGTCTCTTTTCTTAGCAGGCTTTTATATTCTACTTATCACTGACATAATCTCCATGCACACCCCACTCTCCTCCGAGTATAACACACATGCTGTGCGCTGGCATTTGAACAGCTGCAATCCATATTCCTCTGTCTCCATATTTCAGTCAGCTGTCGAGGTTGTGTAAGGAGAGCTTTCGCCTTCTGTTGAAACCGCGCTATGAACTCTCATAAACAATTTAATCGTGCATAACTAGTCATTTGTTTGAATTGCAGCAAACTGTTTTCACTTCAATTTTGTTTCTGCGTTTTGAAAATAAAAAAAACTCTCTCAAAGGTATTTCAGCTCAAAAGTGTGCGTCCTCTCACCTTGTTTTTAAACACATCGCTTTGAATGAGACTGACATTTTTTAAAGAAGATTCTGTTTGTCATATTTCGTGATTTCTCGATATGGCGATATTTAGAGTCACAAGAAAAACGAACGTATGTTGCAATACCATCGAATATGGATTCTATTTTTATAGTCTTTTTTTAATAAACAGCGCTTTTTAATGTAGCCTTTACATTTTTGAATTTGAATAACTTTGCGTTCTAAACATAAATTCGAAAAAGCTGCCAATAGATGTCGCCGTTGCTACGGTTATTTAGTAACTTGAAATGTTTCTACACACTGACAACTTTAGTCACTATTAATTATTTCAGCTTACGATAAACTTTAAAATGCTTTGGTAAAATCATCTTCAATTGTTTTCCCCGGTATTACGAATTAACTGGTGCTGATACTTATTTAATTGTAAATCAACATCTTAATACAATATAATTTAGCTCAGTTGTTGACGTTTTCCTATGTCGGATCATTAAAGTTATACAAAACGTTATTTTCCCACTTATTAATACCATTTATTCCACCATTTTCCACTTATTCACCATTTTCCAAGATATATAATTTGCTTGCCTTACAAATAAAGTACTAAGACGACAGTAACGAAACTATTCAAAGTGTCTTCATTCAGTCATGGCTTTTGAATAAATAACTCACAATTATTGAACTTAAGATAATAGATTTCAGTAACACAATCCATCTCATTTTCTTTATTACACAAAAATATATAATTTTCACAATTTCTGACAAATAACTCTTATTCACTCTGTAAAAGAAATGGAGGCGAGCTACACGGAAAACTCAAACATGCTGAAATGAAATGAAAATACAACAAAAAATTATATTGCAGGATGGGAGCGTATTAAGAAATACAAAAATTATTTTGGTCTATCCGATGACGTATATGCTGTTATTGTATTGTCATATTTTAGTTTCGTTAAATAATTTAGAGGTTTCTGATAAGTTCTGTGTTCATGAAATAGTCTTCAGAGCGCGCTGTGATGTTTCATGATGAGACCTGTGTAGAAATGGGAAAAAATGAGTTACAATATATTTCAACAAATGACACACAAAGTCAACAGTGATCTCGAAGCAAATGACTTATTTTCTCCGGTTAATAGTTAAATAACTTTAATTAAGCCATTAACAAGCCACACACCAGTATTTAGGATTAGGCTATTAACGAAAATGTGTTAAAGTTTCATTGCCATTTAAATGTAAATGAAAGAGTTTCTAACCATTTGAATGCGTTAAATAATGATGAACCAATGATAGCTGATGGTGCTCATTAGCTATTACAAAATGTTAAGGAAAGTTTATATAAAATGACTCCGATTGTTATTTTCACAAGTGTGTGAAGTGAAACTGTGTTTTTGTAATTATTAAAGCTAATACTGCTGGATTATAATAATAACATAATATAATAATAATTATTTGTAAGTCGCTTTGGATAAAAGCGTCTGCTAAATGACTAAAAGTAAAAGTAAAGTAAAAGTAATACAAGTTTGATGCCATTAAAACTGCTTGAAAAACCTGACGTGTTCGTGTATAATTTACCTGTCGTGGATGACTGGAAACGGTGACCTGGACGCAAGTGTTGGAGATTCAATTCTCTGAACGTTCTCTTGATCTAAATCAAATTAAAAGGGTAAATAAATAAAAACGTGTTCTTTAAAACAAACTTATTTTTATCCAAACAGCAGAGACTAACAATGTTGTTGACATTAGATGTGACAAAAAGATCAATCACTATCGTGAAAAGTACATTGCATATTGAATACTAACCATTATGTTTGGGACTGAAACTGTCGGATGAGTTGTCGCTGTCTAGACAAGGAGACCCAGAGGCAGACGAGGGTTTCTTTTCGGGGTTCGTAACGGGGCTGTGGTTTGGGAAGTTACTGTTTTGACTCAAAAGTGAACGTACACCCATCAGAGAATTTGCACTGAGGAAAGCGGCGCTCGCCCAGTTGTGTAGTTTCCCAATCTGGCACGTATAAATCCCGTTAGTGGAGAGGAAAGCCGGATGGGTCGAGGGTGAGGCCCTGAGGCCTGCGGGCGTCGAGGAGACACCGAGTTTCTGCGTGTTATCGGGACTTGTCGCCGTCTCCGCCAAGGACCAGATTTTGGGTTTGCTGTTCCCAGGCCTCTGACACACCGGTCCACCAGGAGACACCTCACCAACGCTTTTGACCACACTCTGTTCTTTATTACTACTCGACATAGGACTGTCCGTGTTTTTAAGTGCTGATGGTGAGGATAATATCCGCGGTGTTTCCACGTTTTCTCTCTCGCTCTGACTGTCCGAGCTTTCCTTGTTCTGATCTCCTCTGGGCTCCTCAGGCTTGTCCATATCGATGGTCTCTAGATCGATTTCTTCCTCGTCGTCGTTTTTGTCCGCGTCGTCCTCATTGTCGCTGTCAAAAAATCGTCCGTCTCTGTCTTCCGCGCTGCGACCCCAGGTCACTTTATTCTCCTTCTTGAGTCTCCGGCGCGCGTTGGCAAACCAGGTGGACACCTGCGTTAGGGTCATCTTAGTGATGATGGCCAGCATGATCTTCTCGCCTTTGGTGGGATACGGGTTCTTTTTATGCTCCTGCAGCCATGCTTTCAGTGTGCTGGTGGTCTCTCTGGTAGCGCTCTTGGCCCGGGCCGGATCACCGTACTGGTACTGGCCGTATGGGTAGAAACCGGGCGCAGCGTGGACTGCAAATCCTGGTGGATGTGCCCCGGGGTTATCCTTCAACTCATACTGCGACCCCTGGGGATTGGAAAATTAATTATCAGTTAAAGTGTTGAAACCCTCAGAAATAGGCTAGAAATATTAGTAAGGTGTAGAATGTCTCTGTTCTTTAATTTTTTTAAATTTTTTTTTTTGAAAAATATAATAGAAACGGCCTATTTTATCTTGGGGAAAAACTCTACTGCAATAAACTTTTTAGCTGCGGTTAATTAAAAAACAAACTAAATGTAAATGATTAAGAACTGCAATTAAAATATTACATGTAAGTATTTAACGATTCTTACTTGAGTGTCAAAATAGAAATATTTGCAAAAAGTTCATAAATTAGTTAAAATAAAAAGCTAAATTAATAGCCTATTAAAAAGAAAAGCAATAAACATGACTCGTGGTTTAATTATTTATTTATTTTTTTTAAATTTTCTATCAGTTTGTGTGAGTGGACAGATTATTTTTAATTAGACATTTAGATATATATTTTAAAAATAATGCATGACTAAATTCTATGACTTCACGCATTTGATAAATATTAGTTATGTCCGTTTTATCGTTTCAAAACATTGCCAATTCACATATATTATGATTTAACCGTGACAGAGTCGTGTTTAATCCTTTATTCATCACTTCAAAACGTTGTACAAATATTTAGCCGCGAGAAAGAACTGTAGAAAAAGAATATAAAGTATAAAAAGTATCTTACCATCTGAGAGAGCAGGGCCAGCTCGGCACTGTTGTAAGGTAAGAAGGCGCTATAGTTTTGCACGGTCCACGGATTCGCGTACATGCCGAGCATCGGAGTGATCGCCGCCGCTGCAATCGCGGGATTTGCGCTGTTCTCCAAGCTTCCCTCGCGTGGAGAGGACGGCATGACAGCCGTGCGCTCCGCTCCGTACACCTCTTGGGAGGCGTTTAGGAACTGTGGGTAACCCAGCTGGGGGAACGACATGTCCAACTCCCGAGGAACTCTGCTGGAGATTTACAAGAGAGAAGGGCAATCCACTTTCAATCACAGCGATAACTCTCGCTTGGTGCAGAAGCGCGGTCTCGTCAGGAGGAACGTCTAGTGATGCGTCGACCCTCTGGACCTCTCACAATTTGAAGTTGACGGCTTGATTGGCATGCTACTTAAGCGCGAGGCCCCTCCTATCCGAGGCCACGCGATAAGTAGACTGCAGTGTGTATCACTGTGTGTTTGTGTGGCAGTGTAAACGAAGTACTTCAGTCTTGTTCGCGTGAAAGTGTTGAATATGACAACAAATATCAAAATCTTTAAACATAAAAGAAGAAAATAGTCATTCAAACAATATTAAAAGCTATGTTGCTTAACACATCACATTTTTGACATTCTGAACTTCATTTAAATAGATATTTAAATGAATTGACTTAGAAAAAGATTAAAACGATACTGTGAAATTGTTAGTTTAAACTGAAAAAGAATACAAAGGTGTTATAGATAAATACAAAACAGTTAATTTGTCAACTAAGGAATCGTACGATGGTAAAAACATTTTAAAAGATGATACATGTATTTTTACTGTAAACTATATAAATGCGTATAGCTTATATTTTATAGAAGTAGCCTTTAAAGTGTATATAGAATACTTGTATACAGTAACATATTGTTGACATTGTTTTTATTAAAAGCTATGTTTTAGTTAACAGTATAAATCTTATAATTTAAAAGACACTCCCAGAAGTACATCATGAAACCTTTGATTGCGTCATTTTACGATGACAAACAGAATTCAATATCTTATACAATTTAGTATATTGAAATGTAAAAATTCATGACAAATTTGAATTTACAGTCACCGAAATGCAGACATGTAATGCTTGTTACATATTCAAATGACCGTGAATTCAACAGAAATATCAATATTACACAAATATTTAAAAAGTTTAATTAATTATTTTATCCAGTATAGAAACAGACTGGATTTAGTCAAGTAAATGCCTTTTCCAGTTATTATAAAGAAAAGAAAAGATGTCAGTGGTTTTGCACTGGAGTGTTCATTACATTTTGCCACTGTCCATCCATGATTAAATGATCATTCTTCAGTCAATATTTCATGTTTTATTAAGCATTTTCCACACGCACATGCAGCTCTAGGGTTTGTATGTAGAAGTGGCTTCAGCGTCTGGTAGTGTGGACCGGTGAAGAAGGTAATAAAGGCGCGTAATAGTGATTTGATGGAGCGGAGAGAATCATCATCATCGCTCCCCTCCCTCTCAAAGCGCGCGCGCGCACACACACAAGCGTTCACACGGCGTGCCAGAGAGGGTCTCAGTAATGTCCAACAGGGAAACAAACGATCCCGTTTATGGTAATTTGCACATTAGCATCACACAGGTTGTCCCGTGATAAGGTGACAGGTTAATGAAATGCTCCATTCAGAGGAGCCATTTGATCCCTCTGAGAGGTTGTGATAAGGAGCCAACCAGAGAAGCCTGCAATTAAAATCACAGCCTATCTCTCCATCCCAGTATATTTTCTCTCTCCTCCTCTCATCCACTGCTAGTAATGAGGGCTAACACCCCTGTCTGCGCTAATCCTCCCCCTGGGTGCACCTTGCAATCAGATGTTAGCTTTGTAATTATTTATCCAAAAAAGTCATAATTTCATGCTCGAGTAGCAAATGAGTTTGGCGAGCTGGTTAGTCAATTCTCTTCGTGTCCTGTGAAGCAGAGAGTGGGATTTAATGATTTAATTACAGCAGTTAGTCCTCCATTTGGCAGCAAGGAGTTTTACGTTTTAAAATGGCAATGGAATCACCTGTCAGTGACGTTCTCGGGCGTTAAAAACACCTAAACACGTTTCCACTGATATTTAGATTATCAGTGTATAAGTAAGGGCAGACTTCTACATTTGTTTACAACATTTATTTTCAGCAGTATGCTAATCATGACAGTTTACGACACTGGAAAAGATGTGGTACACTTTCCTCACCCGTGAATTACACACACACACACACACACACATTAAGAAGACCATATGGCTATTGTCGTTTTGTTAAAAGATGCCAAATGAATAGCCATTCTAGTGGTTATCATCATATAAATTTGACGGCTTTCAAAGCTTTATTCACTTTGCAGATCTCAGAAATGCACGAGAGCCTGGAAACCGTTGGTTCACTGATTTCTTTTTCATTTTGTCACCTCTATATCCTTTACATTTCCACATGCTACCTAGGTTAAAGTTGTATATATGGAAATAAATGAAAGCGTCTTAAATGGTTCTGTCTTCTCACCAAGAACCTTATTAAGTTCCTGCTTTGATTTCGGTTCATTGGAGTTTAAAAAGTTCTTAATGTTACATGTTCTTCAGCCCTTACAATAAGGTACTGTACTGTGGTACTGAATGATTATTTGCCTACATTTATGCGCATTTGTATTTACATTGCAATTTAAAAGTATTTAACATTTTAATTTACCATGTGCATGGCTAAAAAGACATTATTATGGTAAAAGTGAAGCCTTTCTGGGTTCAAAAAAAAAAAAGGTTCTCAAATGCCTTGCAAAAACCCCTTTTAGACCCTGTTATAGTTTGCACCATTACAGTAAACACAATGGCAGTCTGTTATGCATTCAGCAGAGCATGTACAAGTATGAAGGTCTAGTAGGACTGGCATAAAATCATGGTCCCATTTTACATTAGGTGTCCTTAATTATTATGTACTTGAGTATAAAACGTGTTTGATACAATGTTCTTATTGTGCTCATGTTGTACTGCAAAACACTGTTGTATTTTGCTGATATTGAGGTGCGGTATTTCATTCTTCTTTTCTTCATTTACATCTCCAGTCTTTACTGGTGCTGGAATTGAAAGTTAGTCTCAGTTTACATGAAGATCAAATGAGTAGAGTCCTCATGTATTTAGACGTTTAGAAGTGTGAATTTCATAAATGAAAAGTAACTTCGGGTGGTGAATCAGAACATCTAAACCGAATGCCATTAATGCTTTAAAAGGAAAATGGCTACAGCTCGATCAGTTTTCTGCTGATGTGGAATCAAAGCATCTTTGAAATGTTATTATTTTTTTCATGTGAGCATGTTTCAGCCAAAACTAAAATTCTGAAGACTTACTTACCCTCAGACCAATGGATCCTCTGCAGTGAATGGGTGCCGTCAGAATGAGAGTCCAAACATAAAAGCATCACAATAATCCACAAGTAATCCACACAACTCCAGTCCATCAATTGGTGTTGTGAAGTGAAAAGCTGCATTTTTTTGTAAGAAACAAATCCATCAAGTCGTTTTTTTTTTTACTTCAAAACATTGCTTTCAACTAAAACATGGGTCTTTTAACCGCAATACTGCTTTCAGCAGTGAAATGTTCATCTTGTGTGAATCAGGAGAGAAATATGCACAGATCAAGCACTGTTTACAAGCAAAAAATAGTCCAAAACAGCTCTAAACAAATATTCTGGTGGATTTTGATGCGAGAGGACAACAGGGGATTGACTTTTTCACTGGAGGAAGTGTTATTATGGATTATGGAGTATTTTGGCCGGAAACAAGGTTTGATGTTAAAACAATGTAATGATGGATTTCTTACAAACATGCAGCTTTTCACTTCACAAGATGTTAATGGACTAGAGTGGTGTGGATTACTTGTGGATTATTGTGATGTTTTTATCAGATGTTTGGACTCTCATTCTGACGGCACCCATTCATTTCAAAGGATCCATTGGTGAGGAAGTGGTGCATTGCTACTTTTCTAGAACTCAGTTCTGATGAAACAACAAACTTATCTACATCTTGGATGTCCTGGCAATGAGTACATTTTTATTTTTGGGTGAACTCGTGTTTTAATCTTTTTTTTATCTTATTGCAAACATGTGGGAGTGAAACGAGGGCTTCCTGTGCCTCCGCCTCCGACTGTGAGCGTTGAAACAGCACGGTTTAAATATGAAGGGTCTGACCCTGATTGTCATCTTTCACTCCATCTCCATCTGCCTCTGTATCTGATTTGATGACACGGGGGACCGGGGCTCATTTTGCAGTCCATTAACAGAGGGCAGGACTCCAGTTCCCATGGGTCCTGGAGATCCCCTCCCTCACCCGACTACCCTCATCTGGTGAATCTCCTCACCTCTCTAACCTCCCCCCTCAGTTGCTGACCTTTCTAACACTGTTGGCTAAACATTGCCTCCCTCTGTAATGAGCCATTAAACTGAATGCATTAATGGCCATTTAGGTTGTGAGTGTGTGTGTGTGTGTGTGTGTCACTGCGCTGTGAATCTGACTGCAAAGGATTTCATTGCAATAGATCAAGGGATTTGTTTTCATTGCATATAAGACAAATGCCTTCATATCTGTTGTCCTTGGATTGTTAATGCGCTTCATTGTGTTCATAATATATCCAGGCATTTTTGAATCCCTCAAGAAAGAAAATAGGTAATCCTAATGAAGAGGAGATTAATTATACCCATCTGTGTGATCGTGTGTGTCAGACTTTGGCGTAAGTATTAAGTGTGTGTGTGTTGCTCCTTTAGTTGACAGTACGGGAGGAAGTGTGTGCCAACATTTCCTTTCCTCCCGGATGTCCTCTAATAGACCTGCTCTCACAGACCATGTGTCATCTTTCTCTACACACACACACACACACACACACACACACACACACACACACACAGAAAGATGACAAATATTTGTCACAGATCTCAGGAATTAGTGGTTTTAGTGTCATTTATTTACCTTAATCTTAATCTAGCTCTGGTTTACAACTAGACTAAATGTAACTAATATATGTCAGCTTGACAAATTTGCTCAAGCAACAAAATCTGTAGATTTGTAGATAGGATTATTTAGTGACGAAGGCAAATACACTAACTCTTGATGATGGGAGAATTTTATTTAAACCAAACAAGGGCATTTCAAATTACAACTTAAATGTAAACAGTAGCAAAACCTAGCCAGTGAAATTCATAAAATGTCAACAATCTGTTAGAACACAGCAGTTCCAAATCCACCAATTCGACCAAAAAATACATTAGAAGACAAAGTCATCATGGAAAGTTACTAATGAATTATGTTAAAACAATTAAAAAATATATATATAAAAAAAGTAATATATAAAAATATAAAAAAGTGAATATACACTATTAACAGTGGTAACCTGTAATTGTTATCTTAAAGAGAAATTTTAAGCTGATTTAACTAATAAAACATTAGTTCTGTTGGTTTAAATTAGTGGAGTTTCTCAATTAACTGATGCTAAATAACATTTATGTTATTTAAATGAAACTATTTCAAAAGATTGAATGTTTTTAGATGTTAATAAGGAATGTAATATTATAAACTTCATCTTTACAGGAAATAAATGTCTAAGATAAAACATAGAAATAAAGCTAATTAGTCTCTAATAATAAGATAAAGCCCCCTGGAAATCAGTACAATATCAAACTGTCTTAGCCTTTCAGGATTTCCTGATAGCTCTGCACACATTGTCCTGCAGCAATGAGCCAATTACCCCTGGAGTGTGTATTAAGAGATGACCAGATGACTGTGCAGCGGAGCTTTTGTAAATGACAAAGACTCAGTGATAATGAGTGTAGGATCCATTGATGAACAGCAGTTTGATGCCATCACAGCTTCATTCACAGGACAAAAACAGGTGAAGAAAGGGGGGAGCAGAGTGAGGGCCAGAGATTGAGAGATTTTAACACTGATGACCCTTTTAGTGTGATTCTCTGATTGTGGATTTGAATGCTTTCATTCACACAACATTTAAGGTAAATGAGCTGTTAGTTGAAACAAGTGGTTCTCAGCTGATTTTGCTTCAGGACCCAGATGTTATACTAGATGTCATGTGGCAACCAAACTGTTTATCGGACAAAAGTAACAAAATAATAAAAATAAAACATTGTAATTACATAAACACACTCAATCATTTAGCAGCTTAACACATGGAAGAAACACTGTGCTAAATATTGCATTAGTACCAGCCTGGTTACCAAATGACAGATGAATTTGAGAGTGTGATTGGACGCACAGCCTTTGACGTCAACAACAAAAAAATATGGAAGCCTTTTTAAACAGTCTATATATTTTGCTTTCCAAACTGCACATGATCACCACACACATATATATATATATATATATATATGCTCGTTATAGAGAGCATATTGTCAAGACATTGTATGAATTTCATTTTTCATTTTCCAGAATATTAAAGGGATAGTTCTGACTGACACGGAAGCGAAGAAATTGTTGAACGTTGAAAAATTGTTTGCGCACATACATTGTTCTCGTAGCTTCATATAATTAAGGTTGAACCACTGATGTCACAAGGACTATTTTAACAATGTCCTTACCTTACTGGGGCTTGAATGTGGTAGTTGCATTAATAATACTACTACTAATAATAATTTTACATAATGTCAGTGATCCAACCTGTGGTTTTCTCAGCTGATTTTGCTTCAGGACCCAGATGTTATACTAGATGTCATGTGGCAACCAAACTGTTTATCGGACAAAAGTAACAAAATAATAAAAATAAAACATTGTAATTACATAAACACACTCAATCATTTAGCAGCTTAACACATGGAAGAAACACTGTGCTAAATATTGCATTAGTACCAGCCTGGTTACCAAATGACAGATGAATTTGAGAGTGTGATTGGACGCACAGCCTTTGACGTCAACAACAAAAAAATATGGAAGCCTTTTTAAACAGTCTATATATTTTGCTTTCCAAACTGCACATGATCACGCTTAATGTTTTGCATTAGCTGCATTTAGCTTCATTATTTTCTTCCATCCACAACCTCTTCAGAACAGACCTGCGACCCATTTTTTTTAAGGTTATGACCACCAGTTGAGATCTAGGTCAATGACAAGTATCCACAAAGAAAAAGGGGGTTATTTGTTGTTTTGTTTCGTTTTTCATGTTGGCCACATATGTGTTTGTTGATTGCACCACATGAATTTGATATGGTTTAACAAAAGTTTATGCATATATAAATAAACGGATAAAAATGAACCAACAACCTTTATATATGTATATATATATATATATATATATATATATATACAAACACACACACACACACACACACACATATATATATATATATATATATATGCTCGTTATAGAGAGCATATTGTCAAGACATTGTATGAATTTCATTTTTCATTTTCCAGAATATTAAAGGGATAGTTCTGACTGACACGGAAGCGAAGAAATTGTTGAACGTTGAAAAATTGTTTGCGCACATACATTGTTCTCGTAGCTTCATATAATTAAGGTTGAACCACTGATGTCACAAGGACTATTTTAACAATGTCCTTACCTTACTGGGGCTTGAATGTGGTAGTTGCATTAATAATACTACTACTAATAATAATTTTACATCATGTCAGTGATCCAACCTGTGGTTTAAAGCACTCTATGGCAGTTAGGTCTTCATTAGTATTTGATAATTGTGACATGTTTGATTAAATTCTTTGTAAGCCATGGTCCGCAGCCTGAGGGAGAATGCTTCAGCTAATACCTCCTCATTATCAATTAGTGGGTGGGTTAATGTTTGTATGTAATCAGTTCTTAAAGAGTCAATAGGTGTCATTAAGCATCAGAGATCCTCTGATAATGTGAACTCATCCCAGGAAAGGTCAAGCGCCCGTGATACAGTAGATCATTGTCCAGACCTGAGCGTGGCTGGGCCGGTTCAGTTTCATCGGATCACCAATTAACCACTTCTAATCCATGCTGTTTGCTGTTAAACTCTGCTCCATCATTTCCAACAGAGTTTCTGGATTTAACAGATGTTTTACACGATTGCTGACTACATCGGCGAACCCCTCCGCCCACTTTCGCAAGGGCAACAAAAAGCTTTCAAGAAGGCCCATCTCAGAAGGCCTGCATTTGAATCTGTTTCACAGTTTATTTATTCCTTTGTTTCAGTGCTAGTCAGTTTAATGCTTAGCATGCACTATTAGCCATTAGCATTGCTTTCAGGCTCACTAGGTTGCTGATCTTAGAAGCTTAAAGCTCTGCCCGATGCTTTGTTGTGGTCATTGATGCTCAGAGGGGGTTCTGGGGGTTAACACAATAGATGAGGGGGCAGGAGAGGTTGTTGGCTAGGTGGTGGGACGGTTAGAAAAAGATACCCTGAAGTGGAGCCTTGTTGACTTGTTGATCCATTCAGTGACATGCCTGGGATAACCCTACATGCAAATGCAGCTGATAGCTGTGATGTCATTGTTTTGGAAATATCATCATTTCATTTAAGCAACAATCATGTTAGGACGTTTAAAGGGATAATTCACCCAAAAATATATTATTTTTATTGAAAGACAAAATTGGTCTAAATTCTATTCTATTCTATTCTTATTTATTACATATTTTGATTTTTTTTTTTTTAATTACATAATTTATTCACCGTAATCCCAGCTAACAAAATATTTTCTAGGAATGTTTTGTTAACATTCCCATTAAGTTATGAAAAAGTTATTTTCTGAACGTATATATATATATATATATATATATATATATAT
>NW_015641422.1:1597564-1600788 GCF_001515625.1 Sinocyclocheilus rhinocerous
TTTTTTTAATACTTGGTTATGCGAATGTTAAAGAAAACACTTCAAATTCAATTCAATTCAAAACATCCAATATATATATATATATATATATAAATTCTTGGTTATGCGAATGTTAAAGAAAACACTGAAAACACTAAGCGAACATTCCATTTTATGATTTTGCAAACATTATGGGAACATTACTTTTGAGTATTTCATAAACGTTCTGAAACAAGTAAAAACGTTAATATCCCACCCATACCGAGGGTTTGTAATTACAAGAACAATATGCGGGGTGTGTGCGCGGTATATTCGGCCAGAGCAGAGACAATGTTGTCGTGAGATTTTGCGAGGGTTCGAGAGGAGGGCGGCTTGGGCTCCTCCAAAGGGAGGCGATGATCACGATACAGACGCCAGACTGTCATTAAGTACTCAGAGGCCTAATTATAGATTTAAACGTGGCTTAAGTTAAAAGAGAATATATTATTAATTTCAGACAGTGACAACCTCATGTCCTATTACTACATTTATTAATCATGGGATATCAATTATTTATGTTTAAACAAAATTCAGCTGAGTATAAAGTATCATTCAATGTATCCTGCTGAAGAAATATTACAAAAGCCAGTTGATTAGACTGATCAGTTTAGATATAGGGTATTTTAGACTTAACATTTTATCCCTTCTCTCCTCATTAAATTCTAGCAGGGAATGAAACTCTCTCGTGAACCACAAATACAGAAACCAATTAGCAAGTCTGTGATTTCTTTTCCTAGTTAATGATGCTATTAACTTTTGATAGCCCTCTTGTTGTTTGCTTTATCACTCAGTACCCTAAATAGTCCCAGTTGCTGCTCTAGTCCTCTTTTCTCAGTCTGATGTAAGTTGCCGGGTGTTTGCAGGGCTGTTTTCTGTGCCACGTGGCTGTTAACTAATCATGGGCAGACCAGTGTCAGTAAACACACAAGGCAGCAGTGCTAGACTGAGATGGGAACCTCCGTTCCTCACACATAGACTCATTTACCTTGCTCTTGCTATCTAAATCTGGACATACCACAGACTTATAGTCAATGGATAGTCAAATAAGGGATAAAGAAAACTATTTTAAAAAATCGATTTTAATCCTTATGTAATTTATTTTTACATTTTTACATATCTATTTTTGTTATATATTATGCAAAATATTGTTTATTATGCTTATATATGTTATTTTTATTATTTACAAATATAATGAATTCATTTATTTTTGTGGGGTGGGTACAATACAAGTTTTTGGGAAGTCACACTAGATGACGTTGAAAAATGTTGAGGTTTTTTTTCTTTATTATCAGAACACCATCACCCTGACATTTTTTTTTACTTCAAAATGTTAATTTTTCATTTTAATTCAGATATTAACAACAGGTTTCATCCCTGTTAACAGGGAACATCCTCAGAATATTGGCTAACGTTCTGGCAAGGTTCTCTAAAAGTTCTGAACATTCTTCTAGTAACATTAATAGAAGTTTCGTTTAAAGTTTTCTGGATTTTCATAATGTTTTAAAAATGTTAGCGCAAAAACATAATTTATACGTCATTTATAGAACTTCTTTTACTGAAACATTTTAGTTTGGATGTTTGGAAAAATATATATTATTACTTGTTTCACAGTGTTCAGAAAACATTTAAAAGTAACATTCTGCATAACTAAAATAAAAAAACTGGATGTTTTGAATGTTCAGAGAACATTCAGAAATAACATTTTTAGAACTTATTTGGAACTTTAACGTTAATTCATGTTTCAGTCAAGTCATACGAGTCAAATCAGGTCATTGCATTTTAATGTATTCTATACTGTTAAATTAATAGATCTGGAGAGGGGGGGGGCAACATTTCAACTGAGGCCTTCTCCAGATGTCACTTTTAACACACTTTTGTAAATACACTACGTAAACACACACACACACAGAGTCAGATTAACTTGTGGAAGGGCAGTGTAATGAAGCTTAATTAAGGAGGCCAGTGTTAGCTGTTGTTTTAGCAGATATTTGGCCAATGGTAACATCTCTGTGATGCAAACAGATCACAAGAGTTTTCTCACCCGACTGACATGGGTCACCTAAAAAAGCTTGAATGAAATCAATGCTTATCTTGAAACAATAACAAATGCACAGAGTTCACTAGTCCAAGAAAGTCATACTTTCAGTAATGAATGACAGAGTTAAATTTGGGATGACATTTTTTGGGAAATGGAGCAGGAGTGCAAATGTTAAAGGAAAGAGCTGCTCTTTTGCTCTCCAAAAAAAACAAAAAACAAAACAAAGACATGTAGGGCAGTTTCAGCTCTGGCTCATAGTGACGCTGTTCTCTTGAATAATGACAGCTCTATTTGTATTCCTCTCTTTCTCTCTCTCTCTCTCTCTCTCTCTCTCTATCTCACTCACTCTCTCTCCTTACACACATATATAAAAATCTGGATAATTACTTAAGTCATGACAGATTGTCTCAGCGTAGGTCACTTTAAGGGGCACCGCTCTCCCTCTCTCCTTTCTCTGCCCAGCCCTGCTCTGAGTGCCTAGTAGGACAGTCTCCCTCCAGTGTTAATGATTTCCGCTTGGTTGGCTGGCAGTGTTTCTGCCAGCACAGGTTGGAATGAGGCAGCAGTGTGGGTGACGCTGCCATCTGTCCCAGTAAAGTGCCCTGTGTGGTGCCCAGCTGGTGTGGAACTGCTAACGATGGAGGGAGTCTCATCTCGCTCTTTCTCTCAGTCTTTTTCTTTTACTCACTCTATCTAATTTAAGAAACTGTAGACCAAGTCAAGTGAGTGAGACCTCTGTCTAATTCTAATTTAAGATGTATATGGACAAAAATAAATCTATCTATCTATCTATCTATCTAGCATGTAAAATAAGTATTGAACACGTCACCGTTTTTTCTCAGTAAATATATCTCTAAAGGTGCTGTTGACATGAAATTTTCACCAGATGTCGGTAACAACCCAAGTAATCCATACATACAAAGAAAACAAAATAAATAAGTTCAGAAATTAAGTTCTGTGTAATCAAATGGAATGACCCAGGGGAAAAGTATTGAACACACTTACTGAAATGTATTTATTACTTTGTACAAAAGCCTTTGTTGGTAATGACAGCTTCAAGACGCCTCCTGTATGGAGAAACTAGTCGCATGCATTGCTCAGCTGTGATTTTGGCCCATTCTTCCACAAAAACAGTCTTCAAATCTTGAAGGTTCTGTGGGCCTCTTCT
>NW_015641422.1:1600838-1602454 GCF_001515625.1 Sinocyclocheilus rhinocerous
AAAAAAAAAACAAAGACATGTAGGGCAGTTTCAGCTCTGGCTCATAGTGACGCTGTTCTCTTGAATAATGACAGCTCTATTTGTATTCCTCTCTTTCTCTCTCTCTCTCTCTCTCTCTCTCTCTATCTCACTCACTCTCTCTCCTTACACACATATATAAAAATCTGGATAATTACTTAAGTCATGACAGATTGTCTCAGCGTAGGTCACTTTAAGGGGCACCGCTCTCCCTCTCTCCTTTCTCTGCCCAGCCCTGCTCTGAGTGCCTAGTAGGACAGTCTCCCTCCAGTGTTAATGATTTCCGCTTGGTTGGCTGGCAGTGTTTCTGCCAGCACAGGTTGGAATGAGGCAGCAGTGTGGGTGACGCTGCCATCTGTCCCAGTAAAGTGCCCTGTGTGGTGCCCAGCTGGTGTGGAACTGCTAACGATGGAGGGAGTCTCATCTCGCTCTTTCTCTCAGTCTTTTTCTTTTACTCACTCTATCTAATTTAAGAAACTGTAGACCAAGTCAAGTGAGTGAGACCTCTGTCTAATTCTAATTTAAGATGTATATGGACAAAAATAAATCTATCTATCTATCTATCTATCTAGCATGTAAAATAAGTATTGAACACGTCACCGTTTTTTCTCAGTAAATATATCTCTAAAGGTGCTGTTGACATGAAATTTTCACCAGATGTCGGTAACAACCCAAGTAATCCATACATACAAAGAAAACAAAATAAATAAGTTCAGAAATTAAGTTCTGTGTAATCAAATGGAATGACCCAGGGGAAAAGTATTGAACACACTTACTGAAATGTATTTATTACTTTGTACAAAAGCCTTTGTTGGTAATGACAGCTTCAAGACGTCTCCTGTATGGAGAAACTAGTCGCATGCATTGCTCAGGTGTGATTTTGGCCCATTCTTCCACACAAACAGTCTCTTCTATGAACTCTGATCTGTAGTTCTTTCCATAGATTTTCTGTTGGATTCAAGTCTGGTGATTGGCTGGGCCATTCTAGCAACTTTTTCTTTTACTGAAACCAATTGAGAGTTTCCTTGGCTGTGTGTTTGGGATCATTGTCTTAATGAAATGTCCAGCCTTATTTCATCTTCATCATCCTGGTAGATGGCAGCAGATTTTTATCAAGAATGTCTCGGTACATTTTTCCATTCATCCTTCCTTCAATTATATGAATTTTGCCAGTGCCACACCATGATGTTTTTGGGGTGATGTGCAGTGCCCTTTGACCTCCAAATATGGTGTTTATTATGGCATCCAAAGAGTTTAATTTTAGTCTCATCTGACCAGACTGTATTCTCCCAGTATTTCACAGGCTTGTCTAAATGTGGTGCAGCAAACTTTAAACGAGCTTCAACATGCTTTTTCTTCAGCAATGGAGTCTTGCGTGGTGAGCATGCATACAGGCCACGGCGGTTGAGTGCATTACTTACTGTTTTCTTTTAAATAATTGTACCTGCTAATTCCAGGTCTTTCTGAAGATCTCCACAAGTGGTCTTTGGCTCTTAGAAAACTCTTCTGATACATTTTTTTCACTGCTCTGTCAGAAATCTTGCGAGGAGCACCTGGTCGTGTCCGTTTTATGGTGAAATTATGTTCTTTCCACTTCC
>NW_015641422.1:1602548-1618626 GCF_001515625.1 Sinocyclocheilus rhinocerous
AAAATATATATATATATATATATATTACATGTCATTTTATATATTTGTATTGTTTTATATTTTTTAATATTTCATTTAATATATTGTATTACATTTACATTTATATTACATTTTTATATTTAATTATATATATTGTAAATATTGTAAAAAGATGTATAATGTGTGGTATATTTGTTATTTTATATATTATTATATATTCTTTTCATATTTTTATATTTTATATAAAATTTAATATGTATAATTATTTTGTCAGTTTTTGTTGAACCTGCACCAATGTCCTATCCTCACACTGTCTCCAGTCTGACCAATCATGTGTTTGATTTCAACAATCTATTTCCATTCCTGCTTTGTTTTTTCCTCCTCTTATTCTTATTCTTTTCCCAATGTCTCACCACACAGGTCTCTCTCTCTCTTTCTCTCTGGCACCTCGTAAAACAGCTCTATCTAATTGCTGCCGTTGGCTTTTTGGCAGTGTGTAGAGAGTCTGTCTCTGAGGAATAGAGTGAGGCTGTGTTTAAACTGTGCAAACACACACATTTGTGTCAGTGAGCCGAGGGTCTACCGCATTTACTGCCCTCAGGGCTTCTAGAGGGAAGAGCTCAGCAAGTCTGTCTGAAGTTCAGCGCATTATCACCTCCTCTTCTCTCCCACCGCTGTAACAGCACCTCCTAATCCACTTCATCCGCTCCTGATCTAGTGCTGCAGTATGTGAGGGCAGGGCCGATATTTCAGAGTCATGTTATTCCATGTATATCCCATGTTCCTTTTTAGGGGGAAAAAATGTCAGTTAATTTCTAGTGCTATTAAAAACCTCAAATTTTAAATATTAAACTGGCAAGATTATTTTTTTTTGTATGAACATGAAAAATATGTTGTGCAGCTTGCTGTAGATAGTTGCCCTATCGCATTTCGAATCAATCTGTTTTATGATTGGGAACACCAATAGACTTACATCAAAAAGTCTATGGGACATAAATATCTAGACAAGAATATCATAGGTGAGTTCCAACTATCTAGAAACCATTTAGAACACCCTAGCAACCACTCAGAACAACCTAACAACTTCATAGTGACCACACAGAACGCCCTAAAAATACCTAGCAACCACTCAGAACAACCTAACAACTCCCCAGTGATCACACAGAACGCCCTAGAAAAACCCTAGCAACCACTCAGAACAACCTAACAACTTCTTAGTGACCACAGAGAATGCCCTAAAAAACCTTAGCAACCACTCAGAACAACCAAACAATCCCTAAGTGACCACACAGAACACTCTAAAAAAACCTAGCAACCAGTCTCTCTAACAACTGAACACAGAACAGAACACACTAACAAATCCCTATCAACCATCAAACACTGTAACAACTACCCAGAATAACATAACAACCTCCTAATATCACTCAAAACACCCTAGCAACCATTTACAGCCCCAAAGCAACCACTACCAGGGGTGGGCTCAAAGCTACCAGATAGAAGTCACTCAGAACACTCTATTAATTCCCTAGAAACCACCCAGAATACCCTAAAACCCTTATCAACCACTTAGAACACCTTAATAACAACATATCAACCTCCTAGCAATCACCAGAACACCTAAAACCCCTAGCAACCACTCAGAACACTCTAAGGACCAACCAAAACAACGTAACAACCTCTTGGACCTCCAGGACATCCTAAAAATCCTTAGCAACCACCAAGAACCTCCTAGCAACCATCAATTCCATAAAACCCACCCAGAACACCCTAAAACCCTTAGCAATCACTAAAAACACCCGAATAACCAACACCAAAACAACCTATCAATCTCCTAGCAACCACCAGAACACCCTAAAACCCTTAGCAACCATCCATAACACCCTAATAACCCCCTAGAAACACCTCAGAACCCTTTAATAACCAACCAAAACAATGTAACAACCTCTTGGCAACCACCAGGGCATCCTAAAAATCCTTAGCAACCACTCAGAAAACCCTAATAACCAACCAAAACAACCTAGCAACCTCCTAGCAACCACCAGAACACCCTAAAGCTATTAGAAACCACCCAGAACACTTTAATAACCAAACAAAACAACCAACCAATCTCCTAGCAACCACCAGAACACCATAAAACCCTTAGCAACCATCCAGAGCACCCTAACAACCCCCTAGAAACCACACAGAACACCTTAAAACCCTTAGCAACTACTCAAAACACTTTAATAACCAGACAAAACAATGTAACAACCTCCTGGCAACCACCAGAACATCCGAAAAATCCTTAGCAACCACCCAAAAAACGTCCTAGCAACCATCAATTCCATAGAAACCACCCAGAACACCCTACAAACCCTGAGCAACCACTCAGACCAGCCTAATAACCAACCAAAACAACCTAGCAACCACCAGAACACCCTAAAAACCCATAGCAACCACTCAAATCACCCCAGCAACCATCCATAACACCATAACAACCCCCCAGAAACCACCCAGAACACCTTAAAACTCGTAGCAACCACCCAGAACACTTTAACTGACCAAAAGTAACAACCTCCTTGCAACCACCACAACACCCCAAAAACCCTTTACAACCACCTACAACACCCCAACAACTACCTAGCAACCACTCAGAACACCCTATCAAAAAAACAAACAAAACAAAAACATTCAGAACATTTTAGCAACTGCACAGAAATGTGCTGGCAACCGTCCCGAACGTCCTAGCATCATGGAGGCACAAGCAAGCATCACATTTTCTTTATAAAATGTAAGTATCTAGTTCAATATGCACCAATAACATGACATAAAAATGAGATGTCCAGATTCTTTTTTTTTTTTTCAGAACTAATTTAAATATCAGAACATCACATGGAAATACAATCCACTGCTTTTTTAAATAGTAAAAGCACCATAATGGCCTGAGCATGTTAAGAAATAAGCAACGCATGATGGACATCTTATAAGCCCTTATTCATCTGTCACTGATTCTTTCTTCTGTCTCTCTTCTCACACTGCTGTTGTGAATAGATCAAAGCTCACAGACACATTGTTGACCTGTCATTTGTGTAGATCTGTCCATTTGCAGTCTATTCAGTTCGTTCTCTTTGTCCAGCAGCATCACAGTCTGCATGGTGCTGTTTGTCGAGACGCTGAGCGCTCCGCAGAGAGGTCAAAGGTTTGGCCCGGCTACTGTGTTGGGGTCACCGGGAGCTTGGCTTGGGGTCAGAGGTTGCAGGGGTACAGTAGGATGGTCCATGACTTGGCACTCCATCACAGAGCCTCAGTGTGAGAAAGCAAAAGCTTTCTTTGAGGTCGCATCCTCTCAATTTGCTTCAAACTCACCTCCCATTCAACCTGTTGCTATGAGATTCGCTGGCGAGCACAGGCAAATTCGGCCCCCCTGGGCAATTCTGTGCTTGTCCGTATTGTCCCGGTTGTGTAAGAGGTAATCATTAAGACACCATTAAACGGCGGGAGCATTTAACAACTTATTGGGTGGCTGAAAAAAGTCTCAACTCCCAAACCTGAGAAAGATGGAGACTGTTAGAGGAGGTGAAAGCAATGAAAGAAATTACAGCAAAAATAAAAGAGGGCTGGAAAGTGAAAAACAGGATTGCGGTGAAGACATTAACTAGCGGCTGCATATTGTCTGTTTCTTTTATGCTGGAGAGAATGGGTGGAGCTCATTCAGAATGATATAGGGTGAGAAAGAGAGGGCTAAAGGAACAGAAACATAGTCAATGTTAGCTTGTAAATCCCACAAATGCTTAACTTCATTACATGGCAATTATCATCAGTAATTGGGGAGACAATGGCTTTGGCGTCGTTTCAGGGCCGGGATTCGGGAAAGAGGGGGAAGGCATTTTTACATAATATTAACTGAATAGGACCCTGGTTACAGTGAGAACAAAAGCAGTGTACCTATTATTCTGGAGTGGTTAAAGTTTAGGCTTAATGTGAGTGGGAAGTGACCAATCTGTAAATGTTACCGTCGTAGTTTGATCGGTGGATGGGCGGAATGGCTTTAACAACTTTAGGGCCATGTGTAGGTAAACGCAAGTTCACCTTGATGCTTTATAGGGAACAAATTATCTATTTACTACAAACAGAGGACTGGCATCTCATAGGAAAGAGAAGTCATAAATTAGATTTCTTTTATGACGCATTTGTTTCTCCTAGACATCATAGAATGAGAAATTTAGTGTAAATGTTAATCACATATGTGTCCCCTCTGGTTTCAGAAGGGTCTCTATAATGTCTCAATCTGTGCTCAGATTTTCCAAGATACCAAAGTCTGCACTCAAGAGTCAGAAGTCTCAATATGACCTCAAACATTTGCATCAAATTATTCCAAATCCGACATTATTTAGGCATATGTATTATAAATAAGTCTACAAAAATATAAAATAGAAATATATGTAATAAAAATATATAAACTATCACTCCAAAGTCTGGGGTCAGTACAATTTTTTTAAAAACAGTAGAAAGGTTTTTTGAAAAGTCACACCAAGGTGACATTTATTTGATCCAAAAATACAGTAAAAACAGGAATATTGTGAAATATTATTACAATTTCAAATAATTATGTTCCGTTTTAATATCTTTTAAAATGTAGTTTATTCCTGTGGTGACAAAGCTGAATTTTCAGCATCAGTCTTCAGTGTCACATGATCCTTCAGAAATCATTCTAATATGCTGATTTGCTGCTCAAGAAACATTGCTTATTATTATCAATGTGTAGCTGCTTAATATTTTTGTAGAAATTAGAATTTTATATTTTAATTTTTTGAATATAAAGTTCAAAAGAACAGCATTTATTTATTTATTTATTTATTTATTTAACAATCTAAGAGTCACTTTTAACTTAAAATGTGTCCTTGCTGATTAAAAGTATTAACGTCTTCCATAAATAAATAAATAAATGCATACACATATACATATACTTACTTATTAACCCCAAACTTTTGAAAGATTATATATACTCACACAAATGTAAATAATGAAAATATTTTTACTTTTAAAATAAAAATACAATTCTTTAATCAAGCTGCAATATTGAGAAGTTCTCTATATTAGTAGCAGAATCCCACAGCATAGGAACGTCTTATTAAAGACTTCACTGTCGGCATAGAGCTGGCAGCCAATCAACAGCCTTCATCTAGTCACGGCCTTTAGCGCTAATCCAGCTCAAACACTCGGCTTTATCTGTTCTGCAGTAAAAGACGATCCAGTTACTCTCGACACATGCCAACGTTCTCACTCAGTACCGGATGCTTTCTTTAAATACTGGTGGACAGGTAGGAGGCGTAATAATATTTCGATTGATTGAGACCTTCCTCTTCTCAGGTTCAACCCAGCATAATAATGATATTGGCGGAGGTCAACAGTGCTTGGCTGCCATCATCACTAGCTTATTAACCCTGTGGCCCGCAGAGATCCACACAAACACATCGTACAAGAGGCTCATTCAGGCCTCAGGTTGGCCAGGCAGAGAGAGAGGCTGAGGTATTATAAGACCTAATCATGCCGAGGTCAAACATTTATGAAAGCTGCTTAGAAAGAATGTGTTTTAAAGTCGATGCAGTTCAGAGTTAACATAAACCCTCTTTAAGCATCCAGAATGATCAAATCCTGCTAATTCTAAAATAATAATGCTGATGCTTTTTGACTCCGGGAGCATTTGAAATGGTGCTTGTTGCAGTGAAGTTGTAGAAACTGAAAGGCTGAGCTGTTTGATAGTTTTGAGACAGATTAGGTTTATTGATTGGAGTGATGATAGATCCCAATGCACTCAAGCCCACGGTAACACACTGAGCTACACATTGTATTTGGTATTAGATATTTACTTGACTTGTAAAAGGTTTATTTAATTTTTAATTTAATTTATTTATTTTTTATTTTTTCCCCCCAAGATTTATTTACATGAAAACGTGAAAATCTATTAACATTTAAATATATTTTATTCTACATATATTAAACCCTGTGGTGCATGGCAAACACCAATATTGTGAAATATAATTACAATTGAAAAGTTTTCTATTTTAATGTATGTTTAAAATGTAATTGATTCTCGAGATGCAAAGGCACATTTTCAGCATCATTACTCCAGTCTTCAGTGTCACACGATCCTTCAGAAATCATTCTAATATTCTGATTTGTTGCTTAAGATACATTTATTATTAATGCTGAAAACAGTTGAGCTGCTTCATATTTTTTTGGAAACCATGATACATTATTTATTCTATTCTGAGATAATTGTTTATTCTACATGTATTTTACCCTCTGATGCATGGTGGTGTCCTTTTAAGGTCTTTTCTTTTAGAGTCTAACAATTCAGGCTGTGATTGTATATCTAAACAAGAATAGGCGATGACCTTTGACCCTTACCCATAATGCAATATGGCATTTTTCTTTTTATTCTTCCTCTTATCATTATTTCTGACCAAATTTATTCAAAACGACGTATGAAATCGGTGCACCACATTCCTCTGAATATGTATTATTTCCTTCTATTTCAGTGGACAGAAACACAGAAATTACATTTATTTTTACATTAATATGTTTTACATATTCTCAACGCATTGAAGGGTTAATATTTATCTTAACATGAAACATGTAACACATACATTTTGTTTAACCAACATGCCAAAAATATATCAATTAATGCAAAATGGATGTTAGAATTCTTTCTTTCTTGCTTGCTTTATTATTATTATTATTATTTTAAATAGAACATAATACGAAAGTACAAATAGCCAAATCTGGGACCGAACACAAAATAAAGCATTAGAGTATGTAAATATTAAAACAGTAGAACTGAGTTTCCCAGTGTAAAATTAATAGTTAATTCAGAGTTCAAATCCACTTTCTTACCATCTCTCTAGCTAAAGTCATCCTGTACTGTGCACTGGCTCTGTTGACTGCAGTGTAATATACACCCGGATGATGAATTATACTGGTCAGATCAGCCGTGCAAACCCAAACATTCCTCAGTCTCTCTCTCTCGGCCTCTGAGTGTTCTAGCAGGATGGACTAAGGACAGGAACGAACAGATGTAGTTTACATCTGACAGTAAATGGCACATGACACTGAGCTCTGTAGGAATTTCCAGATGAGAACAGTTCTACTGTTAGAAATAAATCCAGACGAGCTCAGTCTGTAATCAGCCAGCATCATTCTCTAACAACACTCACTATAAGAAACCCCTTTGAAATGTGCTTGTGCTTCAGCCGTAGAAGAAAAAAACAGTGGAAAATTTCAGTAGTTTATCAAGAAAATGCTTCAGGTGGGTAAATAATCAGACGTTATTTAGTCTTGCGCAGATACACAAACCCCATAGGAGTGTTTGTGTGTGTGTGTGTGGCTAATTAAAGAGCAGTTAGCTTTGTGGAGCAGGTTCCTGGAGAGGCACTCGTTACCCTGTCCATGTGTTTCTGACCCCCATCGTCACGTCAGTGTCCTTTCCTACAACACACACACACACACACACACACACACACGCACACACTAATGAGCCATGAGGGGATTGAGTGAGTAGAGCACCGGGAATGATGTCATCTCCAGCGCTGGACTGTCTAGACAGATCGTGTGTATATTTCGAGGTGTTGTGTTTGTGTTTGGAGAGATCTGAGTTTGTAGGGTACTCACTTGCTAAAGTAGAGACATTGAGGGAAAAAAAACGGAAAAATAAAAGAAGAAACAAGTTTTAAAACAGACATCGCTGTACACCTGTTAAGGCAGTGTGTGTGTGTGTGTGTGTGTGTGTGTGATAAAGATCCAGAGCAGGGGTGATTCTAGGGTTTCAGTCTTATGGAGCCTCAGCTCTTTATCTGAACATGAGATGATGTTGGTCAGAGGGATGTTTCTTGTTATAAGAGCCAGAGGTTGCATTTCAAAACTGTACTTTTTTTTTCAAGAAACCAACCTAAATAAGGACTAGCAGCACATATAATCCAGATCACTCCTTCAGTTCTTGCTCTAAACATTCTGTTTTAGCCACTTCTTCTTCTTCCTTTACAGATTTAGGATGTACAGAGACGGAATTTAATTTAGATGTAAATTTACATTGACATTAAAGGATAACAAACCAACAAGCTAAATTTTACTTGCATTTAAATTAATAGGCTTGAGGTCAAAGGTCAATTTTTAAGGGAGGTTTGTCTAGATTGTGTAGAAATGCACATATTGGTTTAGTTTCTCAATCAACTTGTTTAATTTTTTGTGAAAACAAATTCTGGTTTACAATGCATTGCATTGCATTGCCAATGTGTACTAGGTAGTATAAAAATGAATTCTTTGAATTTTATAATGTGAATTTTTCACTAGCATACTGAAAGTTTTTTATCTTTGATGGCATACAGGTCAGATAAACAAAATCAACCATAAAATAAAATAAAGTAACAATGAAATAAAAAAAAATAAAAAAAATGTTACATTCAGTAAAACAGTAAGCAAAAATCACTCTAGTGCACCTGGTAGTATTTTAACATTAAAAAATATTTATAAAAAGATTAAATAAGAATATGCGACTTATCCCGGTGACCACTTTACCTCAAAGAATATCTTTTGTGTAAAATGGAAATATTTTATCATCAAGTCTTATTCTATTCTTAGTTTCTTCTCTTATTTGTATATCTTTCTTTTACATTTATTCAGTTTTATTTATACTTTTAATGAGGTATTGTCTCATTTTTGGTCTAAATTACCAACAAACACAAGCCATTTTATGGTTATTTAGTGTGAATTATGATGTTTTAAACACCAGCACATATTTATAGCCTAACATGTGCACAAACAACTCATTAAGCAGAATTCCTTTGAGAAACAATTATGAAGTAAACACAAAGAGTTGCGCTACGAAAGATACGTAGAAACTTCACTCTGGGCTTTTCTTGTATAACATCTGCTTTGAGGAAGGAGTTTCATTAGGCTCCATATATATACCACAACACACCACAACAACCAAAGCTAATATCACGGCACGGCAAAAGCGTTGTGACTTTTTTTGGCATTTTGTCTTTTTGACAGCACATATCCTGGGTAATCTTACCTGCTCCGAATATCAAATGAGAACATTTTGAACCTGCTATTTCCGATCATCCGCGGCGCAGTCAAACAGGGCGGTGTGGTGGATATCTAAACACTCGGCATTCATCGCACGATGACAGGGTGTGTTTCAAAGCACTCTCTCTGCATTCTTCATATGTCTCCTTAAAGACACAGCTACTGTACTGTGGGTGCCTGCCAGTCTGCTAACCTCTACCCAAGACAATGTCTTAGGCTCCTAGAAATCCCTACTATTAGATAAAAGAAAGAAAAGAGGTGATCCCTTAATACGGCTGAATGGCACGTCTCGGCCTCAGTGGCTGGGTTGTTCTTTTTTGTTTGCATTTGACACAGAACGATCACCTAGTTTGGCATTTCCCAAGTCTTTGTCTGAGATGAGCCTCTGCAAAATTACTGTTTGATGTACTTACAATATTTTGGCTGTCTGCGAAGTTTTAGTCATTATTATCCACCGGCTTTGAGGTCATACATCATGTATGGGTTCTTCCCTCCTCGCAAACTTATGATCAAAATGTTCTCGGTTAATTCTATGTTTTACGTAGATTAGAAGGAGAATGTTTCGCCTTTAATTTTGAGAATTGTAACTAGCGTCCTTTACTCCACCCCGTTCACAATGGATGGGATGTAGAATCACAGAAGTAATGATTACACGGCTATAAGCAAACATTTCAGCCGTTTAGTCTATGCTTGACTCAGAGGTTTGCAAAATCAGGGTAGTTATTATGCAGGAAGCCATGGTAATCTACACACATTCAGTTTGGGGTATCGGTTTAAGAAACACATAACCTGTGGGGTGCGGCATCGCTTTATGGCAGAATATTTCAGATTTTGGTCGTGGTCATCATTACGGATGGTTATGGTACAGTGTGTGCATGTTTTTATCATGTGTCCATGATAAAGAAAAGAGAAACTCTTGTTAAAATCTTGTTTGAACTTGTTTTAAATTCTTTCTCACATAATTAAAAAAAGAATAATTTTTAAACATTAAATTTTATAACACATTTTCATTACACCTTGAATGCATGTGAGTGTACACATCTTAATTATTATTTTCAAAGAATGTTTATAAGATATGTTTCATAAAATACAACTTATTAATTCATAATTATCATTACATTTTTGGGGGGAGTAACACCACATGCAATCTTACGAACTGAACTAACCCTTCCTTGTCATAAATTGCCAATGGTGTGTGTGTGTGTGTGTGTGTGTTTTCCCCTGCATGTTGGTTGCACCACATAATTTTAATTTGGTGGACTAACGTTTTTCACAAATAAGTAGAGAAGCATTTAGAAATAATAATTAAATGTTATTCAAAACTTCCTAAAAAGTTATCTTTTCAAGAAATTTAATTTTTAATTAGGTTTTTTTTCTTCTTCTTTATGATATCAGGACAGTTGTATCACCCTGCCATTTTTTTATTTATAAAAATAAAATTTGAATTAAAAAAAAGTAAATAAAAACATCATAGAAGTGTTTTCACTGTAGTGTATGTATGAATTGCATGTTTAATGTATTTTGTGTAAATGAATATAGGACAAAATAAATATTAGTGTAGAAACAAATATTTCTCTGCTCTGAATATTTCCTGTATATTTGAGCAAACATTGTGAAATCACAGAATGCCCTCTCTTCCTCGCAGACGCATGCAATATGATTCATAGTTCATAGAATAAGGTTTCTTATTTGATTTTGAAAAGAGAAACTCTTGTTAAAATCTTGTTTGAACTGCATGTGCCATTTTTAAATTCTTTCTCACATAATTAAAAAAAGAATAATTTTTAAACATTAAATTTTATAACACATTTTCATTACACCTTGAATGCATGTGAGTGTACACATCTTAATTATTATTTTCAAAGAATGTTTATAAGATATGTTTCATAAAATACAACTTATTAATTCATAATTATCATTACATTTTTGGGGGGAGTAACACCACATGCAATCTTACGAACTGAACTAACCCTTCCTTGTCATAAATTGCCAATGGTGTGTGTGTGTGTGTGTGTGTGTTTTCCCCTGCATGTTGGTTGCACCACATAATTTTAATTTGGTGGACTAACGTTTTTCACAAATAAGTAGAGAAGCATTTAGAAATAATAATTAAATGTTATTCAAAACTTCCTAAAAAGTTATCTTTTCAAGAAATTTAATTTTTAATTAGGTTTTTTTTCTTCTTCTTTATGATATCAGGACAGTTGTATCACCCTGCCATTTTTTTATTTATAAAAATAAAATTTGAATTAAAAAAAAGTAAATAAAAACATCATAGAAGTGTTTTCACTGTAGTGTATGTATGAATTGCATGTTTAATGTATTTTGTGTAAATGAATATAGGACAAAATAAATATTAGTGTAGAAACAAATATTTCTCTGCTCTGAATATTTCCTGTATATTTGAGCAAACATTGTGAAATCACAGAATGCCCTCTCTTCCTCGCAGACGCATGCAATATGATTCATAGTTCATAGAATAAGGTTTCTTATTTGATTTTACTTGAGTATCTTGTTCAGAGCCCCAAGGCTACCTCTGCTCTTAATAGTAAATTGGCTCTGCAGAGAGCAAGTAATAATGATCATACAGCTGAAAACAATTGTATTGTTTAACTGGTGGGCATTACTACTCATTCTGGGCATATCTGTTCATTTTATTTTGAGGCTACTTTTACATTTATTTACTTTTCTGTATGCTACATGCACTGCCATCATGCTTGCAGCATTTCCTGTTTCTAAAAGCTTGATTTGTTTGTACAATTTGTCTTTTTAATATCTTTTTTTACTCTGCAAGCTAAAGAAAAAGTCATATCCTCTAAACAAAAAGTCTCTTAAATGTTTATAGCCTGTGCATAAGATTAACACCAAATGCATGGGAATGCATTAAAAATAAGTGGTAGTGCACTTCACGGTAGTCTAGATAAGTAGTCTTGGCATCATCTGCAGAGTTACGCATGAACAGGAAGGTAAACGGCTGTGCTATCCGGATAGTCTCAGAGGAAGAATTCCACCTGGAAACAAACAGGTTGCTCGTGGCTCGGATGAGGGGAATGTTTCCCCATCTGTGCCCTATGGAAAAGTGTGTGTGTGAGAGAGCCACTCGGCTTTCTGCCCCGCCACTAATGATGTGGAAACGCCTCCATCTCTGTCGGAACGAATGCTCTGAAGGATTTATACTGAGCCCGTGGCTTAGCGAGAGCCTGTGAGCTCGCTAAATTACTAATGTATCATTTGATGAATTGGCATTTCTGCCATTCACTTCGAGAATTGTGACTTCCTGTTTTGTATTCCCCCTACAGGAGTGCTGCACTTCAGTGGCAATCAATTTACAAAGATGTCCACCAGTCAAAGTCAGGTACATCTGTACGCAATCTTTTGTTTTATGTGCTTTGTACTGAAACTAAAAGGCCCCCTGTCAACAGCAGCTCCGTTGCAAAGTAAGACCTTGACTGAGAGACCCATACAAGTTGCTTATACTGTTTATTTTTAAAGGAGGAAGGCAACAGCATTTTTTGCCCTGCGGGTAGCGGCGATGCATTCTGAGCTCGGGCTAAAGCTCTGAATGATGGTAAATCCATTCAGTGTGTGTTTGTTCTCCTCAAAGCAGCGCTTTATCAGATATTCCAGAGAACTCAATCTATTGCCTGCCCTTAGGTGATTTGTTATGGCTGATCATTGTCTATAATGCATAATACATTACTGCGGGTCCCACACTCCTATCAATTCAGCTCACTTCAAATGCCTCTGTCAGCCTATCTCACCCTTGAGCCAGTCCGGATGTATGAATAATGTGTTTAAAAAATCAATTGAAGGGATTGGGTCTTCCCTGTAGCGTCTGTTTATCAACAGCGTCTTTAGAGGTACCAGATTCCCCCTGCCGTCCTGAGGGAAAAGTGTGTGAAATAAGTTGCGAGCAAACCAAATGCATACAATTTCCCTCGCTCGCTAAAATTTCAGCAGGCTGATAATGGAGTGAGAAGACGTGATGTATATGAGTGAAGGATGAACCGAATGGAGGAAAAGAGAGAGAGGAAAAGCTTCCCAGCCTTCAGAGTCGCTCCATCTGGCCCCTCCTCTCCCTCTGTGAGGGGATTTGAGTTTTATTTACATTTCACAGGGGCTATTATCCCCTCATTAGTGTAGCTCTAGAGGGGTCTGAATTACCCCGAGAGCTGGTGAAGAGCTCAGCGCATTTAGCGGCTCGACTAAAACAACCCAATCTTTTTTTAATAAAGCAAATGTGGCATGGTTAAAGAGCGGTTACGTTAGCAAGAGTTAGGCGAAATTTCGCGGGCAAAATGGTTCATTACTGAGCCTATTCTCAGCATGGACCCTTTGACGCGTTTAATATATGTCTTATATATATATTGATAAATTAAAAAAAAGTAGGCTATGTATGTTATAACACTATTATAGGCTATCGCCTTTGCATCAAATTAGGCTACAAAAAAACTAGTTAACGCTGATGTGAGGGTGTTTCTAATACAGCGTCAATGGGAGGGACGGTAAATTTGACATCGTTCTTTCTTCTGACTGCCATTATCAGTCTCTCTCATTTTCCCCCTTTTTTGAAAGTCATGAAAATACTATCGTGGAGCTTTTCCTTTTGCTATTTGAGCAAATGGGAATGCAAAAAATAGGCTACATTTGTGGTAGGCTACTCTCCCATTCACTGCTCTTGAAGTTAACCCATCTATCACAACTTCCACTGCTGAGAAACTCGGAAATGTGAAAAAGGTCTATAGCGACATATGAAGTCACTTTAAAAACAAAGGCGTGAATTCTTATTTAAATGATTTCGCCCGCGAAAATTCGCCGAACAATCTAAACGTGACGCGTCTGTGGAAAGCGCACGTCACGCAGACTCTTATGCTAATTACCATCGACAGAATTGCAAATTCACCTCAATTGCCATTTCAGATATATTTATCTGTAATTAATCAAAAAAATGGTTGAAGATGCACCATCTGAATCTATTTGATCGCGTGTGCATTATTGTTAAATGTGCGACTTCAAAAAATCACACCCAGACAAAGCTAACAGCGAGTTACTCGGTGGCGTTCGATTCATTTCCGCACTCCTAACTCTCTCCCGCGCAGACACAGGGCCTCTTATAATCGCACAAGCGCCTTTGTTCTTCCTTTGAAAGAAAAAAAAATGTGGCGGGAAAAAGGGGAAATATTTATAAAGCTCGGAACGATTGTGTGTGTGTACCACCGCTCGTCCCTGAAGATCGCCACGGAGACTAGGGTGATTATAGGAAATAAAAACAGCGGCGGCAGGCTCATTAGCATAATGATTTCCCCTCGCGCTCCAGTGCGCCAGAGAGGAGGAGGAGAGAGAGAGAATGAGAGAGACTCCCAGCGCTCCTTAAGCATTTGAAGCATGTTAATAATCATCAAGTGTTTAGAGTAGAGAGGAGGGGAAAGAGAGATCTGCGAGGGTTGACTGGTTGGTTCACCTGGGCAGGACCAAATTAACCTCTCGTCTCCTTTTCCGCCTTGTTGCCGTCCCGCTGCCGTAAGGGACCTATTAGCGCAGGCTTTTAGCCGAGAGAGTGTTAGTGCTATCCTGCTATTGGCTGTGGCCATCAATAGCGCGCTATTGCTTTTAATACAGCCCAACTAACGCTGCCTCTCTCTCTCTCTCTCTCTCTCTCTCTTTCTCTCTCTGTGCCTGACACCCATGTCCTGTTACTAGTCTCGCCAATCTAGCATTCGTCTCTTTTTCAGCTTTTAGATGTGCACTCAAGATTTATTAGAAGGTAATTTTATTTTATGCAACAGAATTTATCAGTGTTCGTTTTAATTTTGTATCTGACTCTTTTTATTAAGTTGTGGACTAGTTTAAAGGTGCGTAACGTACAGTAGTGGCAGGTGTAAATCAATTTGACTTTGATAATCGGATACGATTTCTCATATCCCGGCAATTACGGTGGGTTTCATTCTGCATTATGGAACAGCAGCTGTTCATAATTTCCATGGCAACGACCCTGCTGGTTACCATTTGACCTTCATGTCTCTGGGCCAATTTTAATTGGCTCTTGTATCAAATTAAAAGGCTGTGACAAACTAACCGTAGCCAGACGAATCAACACATGAGATGTTCGTGTATACTGGAACCAGTAGCTCAAACCATTCATGACAACATTTTTCATCTATCCAGGGAAATGTGTTTTGACTTTTGAAGTTTGGAAACACAGGAAGGAAATAGCTTGGCTTAGAGTAGGTATTTGCAAGTGTTGTATTTTGAGTATTTAGGCACCGATTTCACAGACACAACATTGCCATAAATGTGATTATTTTTATATGTGTGTATTGTTTGTGTATGTGTGTATAGCTTTCCTCTTTGTTAAAACTCAAGGTTCAGGCATCAGGAGTTAAATAAGAAATAAAAATAAGAGGAAAGCCCCATACCTAATGTGCTTTTCCCCCTCAGCGCATAACCAATATTCAAATGATGGAGTCAGACCCACATGAGGTTCTCTGTGACGGTAATGAAAAATCTCACTCTCATTTCCAAGTCAAACTCCTTCAATCTGTCTTCCCTGATATTCATTTCCATATCTGTATAGTAAATATGAATGCAGATATGAACTCCATTTTGCTGTATTTGTCAGTGGAAAGGAAATGATCGGTCTTATTCTCTCTAGCAGGCAGGGAAAGACTATTTCAGTGCAGATTCCCACAGTGACAGTTTAAATTAAGTTCAAATCTAGAATATTAAACACAGACCTCCCTTCTGT
This sequence comes from Sinocyclocheilus rhinocerous, assembly GCF_001515625.1. Classification (NCBI taxonomy): domain Eukaryota; kingdom Metazoa; phylum Chordata; class Actinopteri; order Cypriniformes; family Cyprinidae; genus Sinocyclocheilus; species Sinocyclocheilus rhinocerous. The sequence goes on from NW_015641422.1 coordinate 1,618,339, forward strand.
GTTAATCTCAGTAGACCTGTGTTAATCTCAGCAAAATATAACCAGGTGATATTTCATTAAAAAAGATTCTCATTATTACATACAGAAACTTACTGTTTTAATTAATTGAATTGAATATATGTTATTGTATATTGTATAATAAACTAATTCAAAGAACAACAAACATAATAATCTCTAAACACTTAATTTAATGTAAAATTTAAATTGTATATTTTAAAATATTTTATTATTTTTAAATGAAAATGTATTTTTTTTGCTTTTTATTAAATATATATATATATATATATA
>NW_015641422.1:1619020-1658522 GCF_001515625.1 Sinocyclocheilus rhinocerous
TCTCACACACACACACACACACACACACACACACACACACACAGTGTTTGGTAGTATCTGATTACATGTAATCTGAATTACGTGATCAGATAAAAAAAAAATAAGTACACTTGTAATTAGATTAAATTACACTTTAAAATACTCGTAATCAAACTACAGTTACTTTTTTATTAATTACATGATTACATATTATTCATAATAAATAATGCAAAATAGACTCCATTCTCAGTAGATAAATACACAACTTTCCTGACATTCATCCCTTACTTTTTATTTATTTATTTATTTTGCTACATACTAAAGCTGAAAACAATGTTCAGTAACAACAGTTATATGCATTTTCTTCAGGTGTTTAATGACTTAATTTTTTTTGTTCATCAATAAACACACATTTACAGTCAGTCTTTCAAGAACGGCTCAGGCATGCCGTTCATTCAGATTCATATATCATTCAACCTGAGGGTCTCCATCTGACATTCCCTTTCCTGAGCGCTCCTAAGCATCTCCCCCAGCATCCCTCTTTCTCTCTGTCAGAGCTCAGCAGTGGGGACTGAGATTAGCCTAACCAGATTAGAGTGCTCTAATGCATTATTCCTCAACCCTTCCCTCTACTGCAAATCCACTCATGTGAAAATAATACACATCCCTGTGTCAATCACTCTGGCCTGACCCCACTGGGGCCAAAGCAGCCTCAGCACCACTCTACAGTCATTACTAACTATAACAAATGTGACCTCTGGAATCCACCACTGTAAAACAGGGATGCATTCGGAAAAACTTCGAGGAACGCCGGCGTTGTGCACAGTCAGTTGGGGTAATGAAATTGGCCGTATATTTAATGCCAAAGGATGTTGAAATTCTGCCATGCAGCACAGAGATCTACTGACATGAGGTTGCCATGGAAATTAAGTGATGCCATATTTTGACATGATAATGTCCTGCACTGACTGTCTGACTTGGTGGGGTTCAGCGAGGGGGATAATCTATTCCTTCCCTTTGAGATGCTGGCCCGGGGGGTGGGGGAGAGGAGCGCCAGGAGAGCTCTTCTGTCTTCAATCATATCAGAGGAAAGCTCCTCCATTAGAGGCACAAAGACATCTGAAGTCCGAGAGAGAGCAGAGGTCTCCTCTTATTTCCTGTGTAATGTATTCTGGGAAAGCGTCTGGATTTATTCCTCCTGCAGAAGTCAGGAATCTGCACGGGTCTGCTAGAGTCACTGCATGAACATCGATATTGACACATTTGGACACATAACCTGGCTGTTTGTTATACTTTAGCACACACACACACACACACACACACACAGCTGTATGGACCCCACAACCGACCGCTGTGTAAAGGCATTAATTATAGATAAGAGGCAGATGAAAGATTGATGACTGGTTGATAAAGTGTGTGCCGATCCAGTCGGCTCTGTAAAGACATCAGGAAGGAGTCTTGACTGCTTGACAAGATGGTCCAGAGGGAGCAACAGCCATAGGTGATGACATTTAGCACATACATCTTCTGCTTTCCTGTCTGCAGGAATCAACCTAAACAGCTGATGAATATAAAGGCCTCATAGTTTCTTAGAATACATGATAATAATGCTTTTATTTATTTTTTCAGTAAATTTAGTTGTTTCACAAAAAAAAGTCGATGTGAAGTCAAAATTGAACCTATTTACTTTTGGAATCCTAAAGTGCACAAAACAATTCAGGATTCCTGTATAGTAAATACAAATGTTTTAAAGAAACAGTTCATTAAAAAAAAAAAATAATCTAAATTCTGTCATCATTCACTCACCCTCATGTCTTTCCAAACCTGTATGACTTTCTTTCTTCTGTGGAACCAAAAATTTTATATTTTGAAAAATATAACAAAAACACTGTTTTTACTGTTTATTATCCAGTTTCACTCATCTCATGTTGATTCTTTGCTTCTTTTAATTTGACACTTTAGATTAGATCATGAAGTGTAATTAACTGAATGAAGAATAATTAAATACCTTTTCTGTAGCATAATTAAACCCCATGACAGTTCTCACTGATGCAAGAAATTGTCAACTGTTTACAAAATGTGCTTTTGTTTTAAAGAGACAATCACTTAACTCTAACAGTGTTTTGCTCATCCCAAATTTTCTTCATCAGCATGACACATGGGAATCATTTTAACTTTATCTTTGTGTGTGTGAGTGTATGCAATACAAAATATACATTGTCTTTCATCAGCAACAGAATGAATTAGATTTTTTTTTCTAATGTAGGCCTACATTACGTGTGTGTGTGTGTGTGTGTGTGTGTGTGCGCGCGTGTAGGCTAGTATATATTTGAACATCAGAATAGGCTTTTACACAAACTAAAACAGGTTTTCACTCTTTTCTGTCATCCTATCACAGGCAGGGAAAACCCTTCTGAAGTTTTCACACATTCAATTACAAAACCTGTTTACTCTGAGCCTCCCGAAGTCCCACGCCTCTGACGTATTCACACAATTGTTTCCTCTTCATGAGGAAAAGACGTGTCATGAAAATTATTTACATATTTAAAAAAAAAAAAAAAACAAGAAATCAATGCCTTATAATGGTCATTTAAAAAAAATACGCATTTACTTAAAAACGTAAAAACAGCTTCCAGATTATTACAAGCACTTTGTTGTGGTAATGAGGAGCAGTGAGCAGCGTTTATTGATTATGCCATAATCCTACACGAGTGAGACTCGGCAGAGAGAGGATCATGGGAAGGGAAGTTATCTCACGCGGGCATAGGTGAGCAGCTTTCCTGGACAAACATCTGTACAAGGCTCGTTTGTTCGTGACAAAATCAGAACATTCAGAGCTTTATTGCGAACCTGATTAAATGAAAACAGGCCCTAATCCGGCGGCGTCTGCTGTATCGGTTTGCCCACACGTCTCTGTTAGACATTTGTAACCTAATTCTGTTTTGTTTCAACTGCAAGCTTAGCTGCAGGGTGTCTTGGCAAGGTTAAGCTAACATGACGTAGCGCCAGGAATAGCTGCAAGGTGTGATACTGTATATTGAAATCCACTCTACTGACATGAAGCTTTAATTAACTCGCGGCAAAAAAACAACTCTTCCCAAACTTTGTTTGTTTAACGTGTAGCCTAATTTGTGATATAACAATCATTATAACTCATTTAAAATAATTGCTTTTAATTAATACGTTTTGTTTTTTGAATAACTAAGCTGACATAGCTATTCATATTCGCCATCAATCCACATCCGCAGTGTTTGCATGGCACTGCTTACTCATTTTACACTCAGGATGTATTTAAAGAAAGTCCATATTGTAAACAGCTTGAAAAGGTGCAGTCTTTGACTCCTCCATCGATCAGCTGCTGAGGAGATCTCAGTGTGTTGCGGCATCAGACTCCTCCTCTCAAAGAGAAGATCTGATGCTCTTTTATAGACGCATCTCATGTGGGGGAGGACGGCAAATGCTATTCCTCAATTATTTACACCGCTTAAATGGCAGCCACTGCAGGGTGTCCATGACATGTGTGTGTTTGAATGAGATATTTTTATATTTGAGATTTTGTTGTTGTTGTTGTTGTTTCATTTTGCTGAAATGATTTTGCCTACTCACTTCAGACATGAGTAAAGATAAATTAGTAACCAATGTTGCGAGAAATATATGCAGTTGCTATATTTGCATGCATTGTCGTGGTTTCTAATTGTTTGCTTGATTGTTTGAGGAAGTTGTATTTTTTTATGAACGTAGAAATGGTACACCTAAGCATTAATTAAAAATGAATGCATGCACATTGTATTCAATCATACTGGGTGGGTGGGCATGTTTTACGTTTGACGATGGACAGTTTGATAGATCGCTTACAGCCAGACTGTTCTTGTCGCAAGGCTGCCCTCTATCTTTCAATTTTGGGAATGCATAGTTTCTTATTCTAAATGTGGCTTAGAGACTTTTACCCAAATAATTACAAATTACCCCCTAACTTTTACTCAATTTACTCAATTTTGAATGTTAGAGAAAATAGATAGAGATACATTAAACTGGATGGTGGAAGTGACCGTTATTTGATAGACAGTTGACTGTGCTGTTTGACAGCTTGCATGTTTAATAGCATGCAAACATTGTCATTATGGATATGAACTGAAATTCCAAAGCTCTAATGTAATTTAAGGTTTTAGACACTGTTATGAGTGTAGAGGGTGCGATCTGAGTGAGATGTTAACAGAAAATCTTTCAGGATGTTACCACATGGTGGAGGTCTGGTGCTTAATGATTGTAATAAAGACAGTTTAGAAATGAATTAGCTGAAAATGACTGGATTCACTAAAACACAATGAAAGATTTCCATAGCTTATTAGAGTAATATCCCAGCTAACAGGGAAATGTTCTCATAACTTTGGCTAACATTCTATTATTCTGGCAAGGTTCTCTCAAACAACTAGAAGAACAAACATTCCGATAACATTAATGTAATGGTCTTTAATAATGTCCTCAAAACGAAAGAACAAATAAAAAAGGAACATTTTATTATATATATATTTTAGTCAGACGTGCACTGGACTACTTTCAGAAAGTAATATACTTAATATATACTTAATAGGAACATAAGCAAAACTTTCTTAGAAAATGTTTTTGTCAGCTACATCCAAAATAAGATTCAACAGTGAAATATATTTAAATTAAAATACTGAGCATTTCCTATGTCTATCAATGGTTGGCTAAAGAGAAGACAATTAATTAAAAATATACATTATATAGCCCTACTGTACATTAATAATGTAATATAACAATTTAATGCCTGAATTGTGTTTTACATGTAAAGCTGCCAGCGACACTGATTGATTACTCCACATCTAATTTCTCTTGCTGGGAGCAACTACATCTGGAGCTGAGTGCACACACTTCGGAGGCCGTCACCTGTCAATCATTCCTATAATTGATTATTCGGCCAATCCTGCGTCTGCTCAACCCCCTGCGAAGGAAACTTGTACTGTATCCACTCCGAACAGCCAGCTGCCAGTCAAAGCTATAGTCACACATAGTCTTTTCCCCTGCTAGACAAAATCAGTCAATCCTCATCTCACAGTTCGTCCATATGGAATCAACCCTGCTGTCAATCAGACCGCAGGTCAGTACAGCCCAAAGATCTCCACAGATGGAACCAGCCAATTCCTGTTTTTTTTCTCTCTCTATCTCTCTAAGATGACTGAATCTATAAGGTAGTGTCTTTTACTACACCTCCAGGCTGTTGAATCCTTTTGAAGAGGGTCGAATCAAATCACAATAGTGATGGTACTGATGTAATGTTACAGAATGAAGGCTGAGGTTGCTAACGCAGCAAGACCGAGGCGTCCCTGAAGATCCTGGACTCTTAATTATGGTGAAATAATCGGTGCGTGCAGCATAGCCTTGGGCTGCCAGCCCCAGAGGTGAGCTCTACACAGACACACGGACAACACAGAGCAGAGAAGTTACTGGTACTGCTCTGAAAACTCTGTGTAGTTCAGCCAAAGCAGACAGGTTTAGATACATCTGTGACAAAGGTATTAATGATCTGGTTTTAAAATGTCATTATAAAACACAATAGATAATAGTGGCCTAATTGATAGATTTGCATTCATATGAAAAAAAATTGGATACTTTCTTTTTTTGTCAAGGGAAAATATTCATAGTTATTGTGATGAATTACACCTGTAGTTACTCTGGTAGGACACCTGTGTGAACTTGAGGAGAACTGACGTCATACATTCACCAAAAATCACCTTGGCAACAGTACTTGAAGAAGTTGCCAATGCCATTTGGTTTGATATTTACATGTAATGCAGTGACACTGAGACGTTCACTGTCATTGGTCGGGCAACCTATAATCCCGCCCCAAATTCACACTTTTCAAGAAAATCAAATACAAACGTTTTACTTATTGTGGTATCTGCAAGTGGGGAGAAAAGCATTTAAAAAAAAAATTCTGTCATCGTTTAAACACCTCGTGTCGTTCCAAACTTGTGTGGTTTTCACTCTTCTGTGGGACAAAAAAGATGATGATTTGATGTTGGAAACCGAACAGTTTTTGTGTTCTTTGACTTCCATTGATTGGATAATAATAATAATAATAATAGATCAATCAATAAATCAATCAACTACTTTTGTGTTCCGTGGAAGAAAAAGTAACTCGTGACTAGGGTTGGGAATCGAAAATCGATTCCGATTCCAGAATCGTATAAGGTCAGGAATCGGATACTTTTTCGATTTTCGAATTTCAATTCCGCCTCTCGATTCCTACGCGCTTTTTTTTCTTCATCTGTGAGGACCGGACCTAGCGATCTGCCAGGACCTTGTTCGCTAATCTAAGCGCTCCCAAGTTTGGCTACATTTGCGATCAGAAGCCAAAAAAGCTAAGTATAATATCTGTGATAGCTAAACATGTTGCAAGAGAGGTGTCACCACCAACATGACAAAGCACTTTAATTTAATAGATCGTTAAAAATCGCGAACACGATTCAAACATTTTGAAACATTTTGATTTAGCAAGCGACAACGGTGTACCAGTTCTAATGCCATGGCGAAAGTTTGAGCAAAACATGCTAACTGTTCTGTCATTGGCTGCACAGACGAGCACAGAACACTGTTTAGAGTCCCAGCCTCAGAGGAGACAACAGAGCAGTGGATTTAATGATTAATTTAATGTTTATTGCTGCTGCCACACAGATCTAAAATAAACATGCGATTTATTTCCCAGCTGTTTACCTTCACAGACATAACCGACTGTTTTTGTAACTCGTGTGTGTTTTTAACGTAAACTGAAAACTTAGTTTAGTACTCACACTCACATGCTGTGTGGTGGCCTCTTTCTGTCCGTGTGCTTCGGATGTGTGTGCTCAGAAAACCGTATATCAGAAGTTTAAACTCATATGGTTTAAAACGCCTGATTTCAGCGCGATAAACATGATAATCAGAACCAAAACAGATGTTTTTAGGAGGGCCGAGCTGTAATGGCGCAGCTCTATTCTGGAAAAGGGGGCGGGGAGCAGCAGCTCATTTGCATTTAAAGAGACAGGCACGGAAAACAGCGTGTTTCTGCTTCCAATCAAAATAGGAATTTTCAAAATGATATAATAAATTATCTGTTGGGTATTTTGAGCTGAAACTTCACAGACACATTCTGGGGACACCAGAGACGTATATTACATTGTAAAAAGCGGCATAACATGTCTCCTTTAAAGAAATTCAAACAATAAATACAGTTTTGTGGCTCTTTATTATGTCTTTAAATTTGCGTTCACGCTGCCATTGACCTAGAGAGAGCAGCTGTCATCTGTCATGAATGAAACAGCTTCAGTCTGTTCAGACACAGTATCATTATTTCTGTGTTACAAACATTCAAATCACAGAAGTACTGGGATAAAAGTTTATAGTTCAGATATAAACTGTGTGTACGATGTGTATGGTAGTGATTAAAATAGAGTAAATCACCTTTTGAAAGTAATTTGACACATCCAATGAAGATTTATCGATTATAATTGTTATGCCAGTAGGTGGCGAAAAGGGGCTGTTAAAATGTATTTGTCTTTGAATCATACAAGAGATTCATTCAAGAACGATGATTCATCCAGTAATGAAACAAGTACATCTTGAGTGAGTCATTTAATCATTAATAAATTGCATGTGATTTTGTTTAGCTGTCTAATGTTTTATCTTCAGAATCATGAGAGAACCACAACTTCCATTGGGGAAAAAAGAAGAAAAAAAACCTCAATGTATCCAGAATCATGCAGTTCTATTTTGCACACAAACAGCTCTTAAAGAGTCCAGTTTTTATGTAGCCTGTTGATTTTTGTTCATGGTATTCAGCTTCAATAAATGGTTTGCAAAAAAGAGACACAGAATAAATGTTTGATATCATTATTTAATCACATTGGAATTGAAACTGGGAATCGAAAAGAATCGGAATCGATAAGCAAAATCGGAATCGGAATCGGAATTGATCAAATTCAAACGATACCCAACCCTACTCATGACAGAATTTTCATTTTTGAGTGAACCATACCATTAACGACAGCAACAACAAAACAACAAAAATATGAATATTACCTTTAAAATGACAGTTAAGCCATGAAAAATGTCAACATTTGCTAATTCTCATGTTGTTTTAAGCAAGTATGACTTCTTTTCTTTCTTCAATCAAGCACAAAAGAAGATATTTTGAAGAATGTTTACACTCCTCCACATAATGAAATCAATCAAACTCAAAATCACCAAAAAAGTATCATAATAGTTTTTCATATGCTAATTTTAAGTCTTCAGATGTCCTATGACAGCTTTGTGTGAACAACTGACTGTCTTGCGTGACAGTAGTTTGTCACCATTCACTTCCACTGTATGGAAAAGAGCAGCTTTGATATTTTGTATATAACTCTCTTCAGTGGGACACAGAAAAGAACAACACGAGGGCTGTTGATGTCTGATTCAGGAATGAATCATTCTTTTGGACTCGTTGTTTTCAGTAAACTGGACAAACAAGTTACTAAATCAAAACTCACTTTCAGACGTGCCTGACAGTCACTCTGACTCGAAATGAGCCAATATACCAGAGTATATGATCCTATGATGCAGGGTTTTCTTAAAGGGATAGTTCACCCAAAAATGAAAATTCTGTCATTAATTACTCACCCTCATGTCGTTCCAAACCCTCCATAGACAGCAATGCAACTGACACGTTCAAGGCCCAGAAAAGTAGTAAGGACATCGTTAAACTAGTCCATGTGACATCAGTGGTTCAACCATAATTTTATGAAGCTACGACATGTTTGATATTTTCAGCCGATTTTAGGATTGTTTTCATTTGTCACGCGCCTCCTAGCAACAAGTCACACATTTCTGCTTGAGTTTGTTGTAATCGGAACAACTTTAAAGTCTGGTAGTGTATAATCCTCAGTCATTTAGTATATGATGACTTGTGTTTTCTCTGTAACTGTTAACAAAGTCGGTAAGTGTATGATGCCTAGTGTTTTAAAATCTGTTCGGATTTTAAAAGTTATTTGTTGTATTCCAGCCTTACACCAACAGTACACTAAACCGAGAACAGTTTCTTTTGGGCATGTCCATGTTTCTGATGTATTTGCTAAAAAGCTATACATAAAAGCATAACAAATAAAACGCATTGATCCGATGGCAGCAGTTCTTGAATACATTGATAACAGTTATAGATTAAGTCAAGAGTCGGTAAATGGTTACAAAAGTTCACAAGTCAACCGAGAAAAGAGATGTCCACGGAGAACCGATGAGCTGCTGATATGAGCATAAACCGGTTCCTTGAAACAAACTGAAAGATCCAGTTTGCAGAAAAGAATCAGACTTCCCATCACTAATGAGGGCGACTAAATGACAGAATATTCATTTTTGGTCGATCCGTCCCTTTAAATGTGCAATATTGCTATCAAGCCCAATTTAGAGGGGGAAGTCAATGGAAGCCTATTGTGCAAACCTCTTCATTTTAATGAGCACTGAGTTCCAGAAGCCTTTCCCATTCACCAGCGTGAAGATCTCACACACACACACACACACACACACATATTATCTTCTGCTTATTGTGTTCCAGCCCGTGTCTTGAGATTAGGATTTAGTGATAACAGATCTCCCCCTTTGAAAGTATGTGAAAAGCAGCCTAAACATCCAATCTACATGCATTCATCCCCATGACTAATCTGCAGGCCTCTAATACTGTATGTCTGCTCTGGAAACAGAGGTGCACCGAGGACAAACATCTACTGCTGCTCCCAAAGCCCAAATGAAAGCAGATTAGCGGGGGCTTTATATGAGATGGGGCTCTCCTGTTGCTCTTTTCTGTCCCAGATCCCTTCCTTCACATGCACATAAAGAGGAGATTTCGGCCTTTCGGCTGCGGGTGTCTTTCGCCGCATTTAAGGAAGTTTCGCCGGCCGAGGCATCCAGAGCTTTTCAGTGCTTGTGCCGAACAATGGCCACAGCCTCCATCCCCCAACTTAACTGAGCCGCGGCGGACGGAGAGTCGCCCCTGCTCGTATGAATGGGTTTGGTAAAGGCCCCTGCTGGATGGGAGAGGGCAAGGCCTGACAGCCTGGTCCTCGTGTTCCACGATAGCCCAATTGGAGGTGCCCGGCAGGGGGCCCACCTCCCCCCGTCCTCCGTCACGCTGAGATAATCAGGTTTGTGTGAGGAGTATGTGCTCTTTTGACAGTCATCATCCCCTCATTGATCCATTACACCCAAGCCTCCATTGTTCCCCAGAGTGTTTGAAATGCCTATTGGAGGAGAGGGGAGGGGCCGGCTTTTCTCAGTCCTGTCAATCAAGACGGACATTTTTCTCACTGTTGCCATAGCCCGGGGTGAGAGGTCAGGAAAACACTGAATGTGAGTTGACGAAGCGATAATAATAGTGTATTTGGGACGTCCTTTTCAACGGGGAATTCCACGAACACACTAACACACAGTGAGTAAATGAAGACATGTTTGGATACCACAGCCCCGCTGTGAGACTGAGGGGGAGACAGCGATGTTTGAAAACTAAATAGGCTTAGGAGATTTTTACCCATGAGTCTTAAGGAGAAGCCCCCTTTGAATCTGTGACCCTGCCGAGGCTCTTTATTTCTGCTCTCCTGGGCTCTGCCGAGGAGCTGCAAGTGATCGGCTGAATTGACTCCGGCCGAGAGCTTGTTGTCTTAGCTGTGATTCGACTTGACGACTGCATAGCTTATTTGAGAAAGGTGAAAGGGATTTTAGTATAAAAGGCAAAAAAATACTTTGAAATGAGAAAGTAAGTCAGCTACTTTCTTCAAAACTTGTGGAAAAAAAAAACTCACTGATGTTCATATACAAGAAAGATGTATGAACATCTGATTTCCTTTCTGTCATGCAGAACACAATATATTGTATTTCCTTTGTCAGGGTAACAACTCAAAATAACTAAATAGCAACATTTATATAAAAGTAGTCATTTAATTATCCATTTTATTTATTTCTTACACTTTTACTTTAAATGTATTTTTTTGTATAGGGCTATAATAACATGTTATTGCTGAAATAATGATTATTTATTTATTTGTTTATTTATTTATTTATTTATTTAACATTTTATTGCTGAAATTAGTGATTAAGCATTAATATACAATTTTTTAATTAATTTTTTTATAATAATAACATGTTATTGCTGCAATTAATGATTAAGCATTACTATACACTTTATTTAATTATTTATTTATTAGGCCTACATTTTTACAGAAATTAATAACCAATAATAAACTATTTATTTATTTATAGTTATTTTATTTATTTATTTATTTGTTTGTTTGTTTGTTTTGTAGGCTTATACATCATTTTTACTGAAATGATCAACCAATAATATACAATATTATTTGTTTGTTTGTAGGCTTATAACATTTTATTGTTGTAATTAATTAATATACATATGTAATTAATATACACTATTTATTTATTTATGTATGTATTTATTTACTAATTTAAAGGCCTATAACATTTTATTGCTGAATTGATTAAACTATATATATATAGTTAATTAATTAATTAATTATGTAGTTATGTAGTTATTCAATTTTATATATTAATTAATATATATGTAGTTCTAGCCTATAACATTTTATTGCTGAAATTAATGCTAAAGTGTTATCACAATAACTAGAATCATTTAGCTGAAAATAAAATGCCAGCCTCCAAGGCTGAATGATGTTCTATAGTCCCAAATTGGATTAATAAGCCCAACTTTAGCCATTCTTTTACATTTCACCATTGTACAAACCAAGACAACACAATGTCCCCATTGAAGATAATGACTGCATTGACTTATTTAGAGTACATAGGATCCCTTGATAGCCATGTCAAAAAGAGGCCTGTAGTTGATTTATGACCCCAAAACATGGCCCTGGCCTCACAGAAGGATGATACAATTACCCCAATATGAGTCTTGTTACTTTCAGCCAAGTGTCATGCTTGAGACGGAGGCTCTGTGGAGTCTGTTGTCTGCCTGGGCTATTTAAACCAGCGTTTATTACTCCTCCCCTTATAAATCAGTATAGACAGTCCTGCTGAGGCCGGAGAAAGCTTGACTCGGTCCCACAGAGCACTTTGATATGGCTTCAGTTGTTGGTTTGTTTGCGTGACCCATCCATCTTTGCTGTGACACGCGGACCAATCAAGTCGCAACTAGGTGGCAAAGAAAGTAAAAATAAAACAAACAAAAGATTTACATTCAATGCTAACAAGGCTGGTGAGATCCTAATCCTCGTCCCCTGTGCTTGCAGCATGTGATTGAGTTTCTGCCGTCCTTCTAGGGTTTCTCTGGCAATGCTGAGTCCTTTTAATGCTGCTGTGAATCTGAGGCTGAACTCTCACCACAAGATTCTGTTTGAACAGTATAGACTCCACTTCCTGGGAGAGTAAATAAAGTTTACCACAGTTTTACTATAAACTCTACTTTATAACTCTACTATAACAGAAAAAAAAATGTACAAAACTGTTACTGGTACAGTACCCTTTCAAAAGGTACTAATATGTACATTTAACATACTAATATGTATCATTAAGTACAAAAGGTACAAAGATGTACCTTTTAGCTTTTGTACATTATATCGCCCCAGTGACAGCTTTTTGTACCTTTTTTTTCTGAGTGTAGAAACACTAACTATACTAACTATTTGGCAGAAATGTTGTAGATTCATGCCAAACTATAAAATGAATAGTTCTAAGCTTTAAATTCTTATTGATTCAGCCATGTTTCAAGCTGTTATAAAATGCAGAAACCTTTAAAGGTAATCCATATTAATGTGTCAAATCACGCAGTCATAAACAGCCTACAGGTCTCTAGCATATAAACTATATAAATTTAATTAACACACACACACACACACACTTTTTTTAAAAACCATATACAATTTTTTTATACATATACAACATTTTTCAAAACAAAGACCCCAAATATGAAGATTCCCATTCTAAAATGTAAAAGTAAAATTATATTATCTTGTGTAAAGAACTGTGTAAGAAAAAGTAGGAAAATATGCTGCACAAAATTGACAAATATATTTATAAGAAAAAGGCTACCATTTTTAGAACAAATAACATTGTTATTATTATTATTATTTAGCTTTATACTAATTTTAAATTCAAACTACATTTGTTAAACCATTTAATAATGATGATTCCAAATATTATGATTCTACAATGTAAAAGTAATGTATATATTCATGTATAAATTACTGGTTATACTGTGTGAGAACAAATTAAAATTAATCATAATAAAACAGTTGGCTTTTATATTGTTACTGAAGTCAAAGTAAATCATTAAATTGTTGAAAAAAATATTGACTTTGAATTAAGTTTGTAATCTTTTTACCCACTAGTAATGTATGAGAATATAGATGTAACTGAGAAACATTTTTAATTCATTCAATTAGAATTTTTTGAATAGTTCTTGTAACAATAAATGTCATTCTTTGCAGCCCCCTGGCACATTTTCATTGTATAGTGCTTATCATGTAGATGTTTAAAGTCATTAATGTGGGAATAAAGTGGAAAAATAAATGTCTGTTGGACATAAAGTGTTAAAGATTAATGTACCTCCAGTTTGATGCGTCTGAAATGCAGTATGGAGTTTTCCCCGAGGCTGCAGAAACTCCTCACCGTGTGGTAATTGCAATTGCATGAAACAAGGTTGGTTGTGACAAGCCAGTGCTAGAGAGGAATTCAATAGTGTGTGTGTGTGTGTGTTTGGGAGTAAGTGTTTGCATATGCATGTTTCATGCTTCAGGAGGCAAAAAGAAAATTAACCAGCAATTGACCTTCTGTGTCTTCCACTGTAGAAGACGGAGACTTTGCCTTAGCATAATTACTAGGCTTTTACATAAGTGTGTGTGTGTAAGACTATATATATTTAAATGTATATTTTGGTGTGAATTTAAAGTGTGGGAGGTGTTTGTGTGTGTATGTTATCATGTTGGCCAATAATACACCTCATTACCAGTTTGACTGCAAAATGATTACACTTGATAATGGGATACACACACACACACATTATATTTTTCTCTCTCCGTCTCTCACACACACAGTCTGGCGGGGGTCTCAGTAATGGAGTCATTATAGGCTTCAGTGGTTTGAGGACTTATCACAGGATACAGGAAGTCTGCTGGGAGAAAAAAATCAAATGAGTTCAACCATGCGCACAAAAGACCATTTCATTAAGCTCTGCCCCTATCAGCAGAAGATGGGCGCACCCTCGCCGCCCCCCAGCGCCGTACAGGAATAGGTCATTTATTAAAGAGAGACTAATGGGATTGTGCTTTAATGTAAACGGCACTCATCTGTTTGGGTTCGGTGTTTAAACCAGCCATTATTCTGCTCATTACAAAGAGAGGGTGGGAATTATCTGATGGCTGTCAGTATGTCCATCTGCGCGGGAGTCGTCACAAAGCTCGCTGACCACAAAGACTGTGATTATTCTTATATGGGTGTCAGCATGTGTTCTGGGTGTTCATCAGCCTTATTAATCAATTGGAGTTACTATTCATAAGCATTTTTCTTATGTGAGATACTTTTATATGGATGTGATGGACTGATTGATTTCTATTTGACAGCAAAATTATATAAAAAGACTACAAATTTGGCCATGCGTCTTGTACGAATTATGACTTCTAATGAGACAAGGTTGTTCCATCCATCATGTAATTGTATTGAATGTGCACTTGTAGTGTACTTCAAATCTTAAAAGTGTATTTAAAAAAACTCTACTTGTAGATAATATAATAATCAAATAAAAGGTCAATTAAGTGTAGTTAAAGAGAGTATGCTTTCATTACCTATTTAATATTTTATTAAAATAATGATTTTTCTTAACACACTGAAGTACACTTTTAAAAAGTAATAATATGAAATTAAATTTTTACTTTAAAGTACTTTTTAAATCGTTATGTTTTAATAATCTTTTGTTAATTTATTTTATTTATTTATTTTGACTTATTTTGACTTAAGTACATATTGATTATCATTTTAGCTCATTTTAACTCTTATTCAATACTATTACATTTAGTTATCATATTTCATATGTACTAACGTGTAATTACAAATATATTTAAATACATTACATAGAAGTTACACTTTATTTTAAGGTGTCCTTGTTACAGTGTAATTATACATTTAAGTACTGAGTAATATTAATTAACTACATGTACTTACTATATGATTAGGGTTTGGCTTAGGGTTACTGCATGTAATTATGCTTAATTTATTGTTATTAATAGTAAGTACATGTAATGTGTGTAACAAGGACACCTTAAAATAAAGTGTTACCCAAGTTTCAATAGAAATGACATTAAAGTATGTTTTAGTTTACAATAAATTCTTGTCAGTACGTTTGGTGGTATGCTTAAGTATGAAATTACATATAAATATGTACTTAAGTCCTACTTAAAAACAACCTGGATCAAAAAAAAAAAACACTGATGTTTAGAGTATTGCATTTAATATACATTTTAAATGAAGTATGTTAAATATTGTTTCCATAAGTGCTCTTTTTATAAGTTTGCCTAAGTGTACGTCTTTTTCACAAGGGATCTCGTACACTGTAAATATGTCAAGTAACATAAAAATTGTGCTTCATTTGGTAAATACTCTTATTTTTAATTATAGTTTATACTAACAAAGCAAATTTTAAGGTTTATACCAATAAAAATAGGTAAATGTTGATTTTTTTACAGAGGCAACATGTTTTAAGCGACTGATTTGGAACGCTCTATATAAACAGCATCTCCATTTCTCATACAAATGTCACTGGAAATAAAATTACTTTGTATTTCAAAAAAATGTGTTAGCATGTTGCTAAGCTAAATATGTAAAATACTAATTACAATGACAACAGCATGAATAAAGGTTGGGTAAAACAGTCAACTTTTATTTAGATTGATCTGTTTTATTGCTGAATTTTAAATAACTTATTAATTTTAATTTTGCACTTTAAATGTTTATTCTTCTTTCTTTTTTGAGCTGAGTTTGCATTGTGGTATTGACTTCTTTCCTAAGAATAGGATCTTATGCTAAATTCTGGAGCAGGTTTTGCGTTGGGAGCGCATATATGATGCCTTAAAATGCTGCTTTCTCTAGGTTCTGGAGTGAAAGAGTGTCATTTGATCATCCTTTCATCCCTTCCCCAGTCAGTGCTTTATGTAATTGAGTCAAGTGGGCCATATTAACCCCGGCCAGCTTGTGACTGGCTCAGCCACTGGTCACATAAACAGTTGGCGGGTGTCCTGTTTCTCTTTCGCCTGATTCTCAATGTGCTCTAGGGTTGGAATGGATAAAGAATACTATAGATATCAGCTCATTCTCAGAGGAACGCTACTCTCGAATCATAGTGACCCTCCTGGGAATAGAGAGAAGTGGAGCGGTATTGACTGCTGTCTGTCTCTGAGGGAGGTCAATAGACAAACACCAGGTAATTTATCCACCCATCAATGACTCAGTACTGCGTTAAAAAAAGAAAAGGCACTGCAGAACGCACCGCTGCCACAAGGTTACAGGCCATTTTCTTATCACAGGCTAACAGATGTATAACTGGGCGGTCTAAAAGCAATGCTGGGATCAAATGGTGTGCTGACAAGCTGTCCACTAGTTGTCCAAATAATTTGAGAATCATTAGTGTCATGAGATACCCCATCAGTGAGGAGAAGGATGACCAAATGGAGAATGAAGCATTGAGAGTGTGTGGGACGGATGTCTAGACTTTGGTGGTCTGTGTCTGGGGGGTCTTATATGTATGTCAGTGCCCTCTACAGCATCTGTAGTATTACAGTGCTTAATTGATTGTGATTAAAATTAGTGAATGGGGCAGGAATTAAGCAGGGATGGATCAAAATGTTTAAAGTGATAGTTTAATTTGTGGAGGCCCAGTAGTGCGATCCTCTGGAATTTTTACCTGTTATGTAACATTTAATATAATTCATATTAGTCTGTTCTAGGCCTATTTATACATAGTTATGGTTACAGTCTAACAGCTGTATTAACCGTTGTTTAAATGTGCAGGTAATATGAAATGGGTTTTGATGAAAAAACAAAAGGTGTTCTAAAAACACAAATATGCAGCTCAAAAGGCTTATTCCATTTATTGCTCAGAGGTCACAAAAATATGTGCAAAGTGCAAAAGAAGTTTTTTGCACTTCTTTGCACATATTTTTGTGACCTCTGAGCAATAAATGGAATAAGCCTTTTGAGCTGTATTTGAACGAGTGCGGATCTCTTTCATCTTTGCATTTTTTGGATCTACGCACCTTATGTTTTTTTGCCTACTGGATTTTTGGACAAGAGTGTTTGGCGCTACGACCTTTTTTGTGGATTCTAAAAACACAAATAAAATAAAATCTAGAAGAGTGTTTATTGTTTTGGTATCTTTTCAGTTACTGTATTTGAGGTTGATTTATAGCTAACAGCCATAATTTCTTAGGATTTCAATTAAAGATCATTGATTTAAACAATGAATAGTTGATTTATTTAAACTAATGACATATAAATGGATGACACATTGTGTGTTTTTATATTGTTAAAAAACACATATGACCTCATAAAGATATAAAATGGCTTTGCAAATCATAGTGAAAATAAAACAGGTAATTTATGCCATTTTATTTTATCTAATTTCACAAACACATTCAATAACCAATAAATATGGTACATAAGGTGCACATCAGTAAATGCTTTCTGGCAACAATACAGCATTCAATTTTGGGGACAAAAAAAAAACACTAGGGAATAATAATGCCATATGTCACTGTGCCATATACTGAGAGTACCTGTGTGTGTGTGTGTGTGTGTGTGTCTGTGTGTCTGTGTGTGTGTGTGTGTGTGTGCTGGAGAGAGGGAAAGTGAGAGTGTGTGGTTCAAATGCTGATTACAGTAGTGTAGATGTAGACTATTAGAGGTCTATCGATCATACGCCACAATCACACATTAGTTCTTCAATGAGGCTGCTCTCTCTTCTTCAGACGGAGGTTGTGTTTTCCTCTGCCTGACTGAAGCTGTCATTACATGTTTCCTCTCCATCACTGCAAACCACCCGTGGCACCTCACACGCTCTGACTCTTTCTTCTCGATTTCGTTTAATCAGATTGCATGAGTATACTAAAGCACACATTATAACGACAGAAATTCAACACTGCGTAATATTGTCACATGTTCTTCACATAAGATGTTAGATTAAGATTGTTCCTCTGTATCACCTCTGCCATATTTAGTTACTCAAAAATGACGCTCATTTGATAGTAATATGATGAACTGTATAACCTGTTTAACCTGTAATCATATTAAACAGTTAATGACAGGAAGGTCAAACGGTGTCGATTATCATCTCTAATATTCTGCACTCACATTACTCAAACTGGCCAGACGGTGGCGCTTGAATTCAGCATGTGATATTTTACTCTTTCCACCTCTTCACATCCACAACTCAAGGAAACTCACTCAATTTTCTGGTTAAGATGTGCTTAACATTAAACTGCCAGCAGCTGTACTGCAAACAACATTTGTTTTTATGTAAAGGCATCTTTTAGAAGAGACCAGGGCTGATAAAGGCAGAGTTTTCATTCTTTATTAAATAGCTCTAGTGGACTAAAATTCAAAGAAAGGTCATTGGTTAATGCTGCTGTTTCACAGATTATGTTTATTCATGAGGTTTGTTTTGCTGTTGTGCCAAATCGCTCCAGCACATGGATGATTGGCACCAACTGAAAATTGTCTGTTTGAGAGAGAAAACCTCACTAACACATTTATCTGAAATGTATATGATCTGATATTTATATTTATATTTGTCTGATATTTATGATTCATCGGTCTATTCCACCGGTTTATTCTAGTTTTTATCATTTCTATTTTGAACCGAAAAAAGAAACTGCATGTTGTTATATGGTTTTTGGACTGGCTGAAAGATAAAGAAATACAGAGAAGGCAAGAAAGAGAGAGAGCAAGATAGAGCGAGGGAACGCGGGACAGCCTTTAGATAGTAAAAGAGGCTAAAACGTTTTTCAGCTAACATTGGTCCCAGTGGAGGACGGATTGACTGTGGGTGAATAATACATGGCTGGTGAGGGAGTAATGAAGTGGAAGTGATGGGGAGGAATACGCTGCTCTCAGTGGGATGGGGAAATGCATACTTTAAAGAGCTCTCGCTCTCTCTGTGGCACTGGCCTGGAAAACAAGCCAAGCAGACGCACATACTCTTCCCACAGCCATTCCTCTGGAGCTCCACACAGCTATTTATATTTGTCTGATATTTATGATTCATTTAATATAATTTAACCATTTTTTAAATGTTTTACAATAGCTTTAACACTTTTAACTACTTAGAAAACTAGTAGTGGTAGGCTATATTAATGTTTATTCTTATCAATATTTTAGCATAGTAATGTCATCTTAAAAGAATTAATGAGACCATGTATGAATCATAAGTTAACTATCTACCAACCAACACCGGTCTATTCCACCGGTTTATTCTAGTTTTTATCATTTCTATTTTGAACCGAAAAAAGAAACTGCATGTTGTTATATGGTTTTTGGACTGGCTGAAAGATAAAGAAATACAGAGAAGGCAAGAAAGAGAGAGAGCAAGATAGAGCGAGAGAACGCGGGACAGCCTTTAGATAGTAAAAGAGGCTAAAACGTTTTTCAGCTAACATTGGTCCCAGTGGAGGACGGATTGACTGTGGGTGAATAATACATGGCTGGTGAGGGAGTAATGAAGTGGAAGTGATGGGGAGGAATACGCTGCTCTCAGTGGGATGGGGAAATGCATACTTTAAAGAGCTCTCGCTCTCTCTGTGGCACTGGCCTGGAAAACAAGCCAAGCAGACGCACATACTCTTCCCACAGCCGTTCCTCTGGAGCTCCACACAGCTGGCCGGACTGGTTTTGTAACTTCGCTCAGACATTCGCTGCTCGTACTGTTTCACCATCAGGCTTGATGCTGCTGCGCTGGTCTTCAGCGTTTAGTGAGCATCGCCTTGACACTGAGCTCATAATGAAACTAAACAACAGTGATGTAGATTTAGGCACTGACAAATATACATAGATATAGACATGCGGCATATCTCTGTTAAGTGCGCTCAAGTGCATTGCCAGGTCAGCCGGTAGATTTTAGCTCAGATCAATGCATTTAATGCTTTCTGGCTGATATTTTGGAGATTTTAACTTCATGGTAATATATGAAATATGCAATATATGAGTAGTACTATACCATAGTACTGAATGATTATGGGATGTACATTGCATTCCAAGGTACTTCAGAGATTACCATAGCAATACCATATACAACATTCTTAACACTCCCTTACTAAATGAAATCCACAAGAAATGGTTTACGGTCTCTAGACTACATAGGTGCGGGAATTACAGTCTCCAAACCCCCTCTAGAGAAGACTAAAAG
Organism: Sinocyclocheilus rhinocerous; assembly: GCF_001515625.1. Classification (NCBI taxonomy): domain Eukaryota; kingdom Metazoa; phylum Chordata; class Actinopteri; order Cypriniformes; family Cyprinidae; genus Sinocyclocheilus; species Sinocyclocheilus rhinocerous. The sequence goes on from NW_015641422.1 coordinate 1,639,437, forward strand.
CTTTATCCGTGCTTTTGCAATTTTGAGCTCTTGGATACTCCATATTAGACTTCCTGTAGTGGAAACAACATGATTCCATGGTCATTTAGACAATAATTGTCTATTAATAGTATGAGCCAAGTGTGATCTTTAGGTTCCCTATAGGCCCCTCACTGCTAGCAGCCTGCTATTCTTGTACTTTTAAGGGTTTTTCCAAGAATTAGAAACCCCTGACCTGTTCCATTCAGCTGAACTACTCTAAAAAAAAATTAATTGGCCTAAATGTAAGATTTATGTATTTGAATTGCATATAAAATTTCCATTCATTTCGATTACACAGTTTTGACATCAACTAATAAACTTAACGTGATGCATATTTGTCAGTCCTACACAGTAAATAAAACAGGTAAGAAATCATGGCAATAGTTTATTATTAATAATTTGCATACAATTTTTTTTAAATAATCATATTTCAAAATGCATTCATTCAAATAGCTTAGAATAAGCATACATTTGTTAATTGTGGAAAGAATTACATTTATTCAGCAAAAAATTTGTTCAAATATGGCTTGGAACATTCGGTTAGTTAAAATGTAGGAGACTGAGTTAATTAGACCTGTTGATCATAAATATATAAACCTGGTTACTGTGTATTTAAAACACAGTCATTTTATTATTACCACTATAAAAATCTTACCTGGTTCTTAACATTAAGTTTATTAGTTTATGTAAAACTGTGTAATCCAAATGGATGAAAATTTGTATGCAATTGAAATATATAAATCTTACATTTAGGCCTAAATATTTGGTGAGTTTGAGTGAACTAAATGCTTATGGACGGTTAGCAGACACTCAAATACAAAGACAAACAGAGATCCATTCCTTATCACTCTACCAAGACAACAGGTCAAAAGACTGATAAACACAACAAATGAATATTTGTGGCATATTGCTGAATTTCGAGTAACATGGTAACTAGATATAGCTTTCAATGGCTCGATGTAAGGACGATTTTTAGATTGTTAGCGTGAATTCAGTGAAGGCTGGGTCATTTCTTCGTACTGTTATTGTGGCAACACATTAAATAACTGTAAAAACAAAACACAGTCACACATCATTGTGGCAACTAAAGTAAATAGATGTATTCTTGTAATGTAAATACATAAGTATGACATGTTCTTGGAATTTATTGTGGCAACACACCAAATAACTGTAAAAACAAAACACAATCACACATCATTGTGGCAACTAAATAGATGTATTCTTGTAATGTAAATACATAAGTATGACATGTTCTTGGAATCAGCATCCTGGACCAACATTCCTCCAATATAATCAGAGGCCTAACCTGAGCCTAATACCAGCTTCTTTCTAAAACCAGAGGGAAATTGCTGGTTGATAAGAGTGTTAAGCCCCTAACCCTAAATCTGATGGGTTGATAGGAATGTTTTTGCAGCAATTAGATATATGTTGATCCAAGAACAAGTCTTACATGGGTAAATCACGTTAAGCCAATGTTAAAACAGAAACCAAGTCCCAGAACAAATACTCTTAAGATCAAAACAGACTATGCAAGTCCAGTCCTCTTAAATAAAAGCCCACCAATGATTGCTTCATAAACATCCAATGATATAATTTAGTTTAACCAGTTTTCTGGCAGAAAAGTTTATTTTTAGGGTGACAACATCAAACATTTTCATTTTAATACCTAATTTATATTGAAGACATAGTGATGAACTAGACTGTAAGTGTTAACATTATTGTTATGCAAGAGACTTGCATTTTGGATGAAGCAATTGAGTGGAATGAATCAAACTTTCCAGCACAATATATGAGAGAGAGCCATTCAGAACGAACCGATTCAGTACAATGAACTGAACTTTACAGAGCTACATGATAGAGAGAGTTGTTTATGGCAAACCAATTCGTTAGAATGAATCAACATTTCTAGCACTACATATGAGAGTGAAATAACTGTTTATTACAAACTGATTCATTAGCATTAATCAGACTTTCCAGGGCTACAAATGAGAGAGAGAGACATTTTTGGCAAACTGATCGACTAGAATCAGTCTGAATTTCCAGCTCAACATATGAGAGAGTCATTCAGGATGAACTTATTCAGTATTAGAACCGTGAGAGAGAGAGAGCACTTCAGGATGAGCCGATTCATTAGAATGAATCATGATTTTTCAGCACTTTATATGAGAGAGAGAGAGTGATGGATGTTTATGATGAACAGATTCACTTGAATAAATCTGACTTTCCAGCTCTACACATGAGAGTGAGTCATTTATGACAAATCAATTTGCTAGAATGAATCAAACTTGCCAGCTTTGGATATGAGAGAGAAAGAGAGAGAGAGAGAGCCATTTACGATGAACTGATTCAGTAGAATGACTCAGAATTTCCATGTATTATAACAGAGAGAGAGCTTCAGGATGAGCCAATTCATTAGGATGAATCAAGATTTTCCAGCACTACATATGAGAGAGAGAGATGGATAATTATGATGAACAAATTTACTTGAATGAATCTGACTTTCCAGCTCTACACATGAGAGTGAGCTGTTTATGATGAACCAATTTGCAAGGAATGAATCAAACTTTCCAGTGCTATATAAGATAGTGAGATGTTAATGATGAACAAATTTAATAGAAAGAATCCGATTTTCCAGCTCTACATATAAGAGATAGAGGTGCTTCTAGTGAACCTATTCAGTAGAATGAATCAAATTTTCCAGCCCTACATAAAAGAGAGAGCTGTTTATGAGCCGATTCACTAGAATGAATCAGACTTTCCAGCTCTGCTTGTGAGAGAGAGCCATTTAGGAAGAACTGATTCAGTAAAACGAATGAAACTTTTCAGCGTTATATAATATAGAGAGCTGTTTATGATGAACTGATTCACTAATTGAACTTTCCAGACTTTCCAGCCCTACATAACAAAGAGAGACACATTTATGATGAACTGATTCACTAGAATGAATCAGTCTTTCCAGTTCTGGATATAAGAGAGCGTTTTAGGATGAACTGATTCAGTAAAACGAATCAAACTATTCAGCACTACATAATATAGAGAGCTGATTATGATGAACTGATTCTCTAAAATTAATTGAACTTTCCAGTGCTACATATGACAGAGAGCCGTTTATAGCAAACCGATTTACTAAGAAGAATTTAACTTTCCATTGTTGATATGAGTGTTTGGGATGATGGAAATCGATAAAGAGTAGTAAAAAGCTTTTAGTAACTTTTAGTTAGTTACTCTAAAACAACACTTTCCATATTTAGATGTTTTGTGTACTGAACTTAACTAATAAGTTTAGAAAGGCAAAAGTCCTCTGTTGATCTCACAAAGACCTCTTAGATGTTACAGCACTTGCAGTTCTATGAGGTTTTCTCTTGGAGCAGTGTTTCTATGCCGAACTGTGCTTAGACTCCAGCAATAAGTCGAGTTCTTCCCTGCTTGTGTCTGTCAGAGAGGGTTCCTGTGTAGAGAGGGAATGAAGTGTCAGAGATCACTTGACAGTGGTCCCCAAGGTGCAGCTCTTCAGGGCTAAAGTGTGTGAGAAGAGAGTCAACTCCCACTCCATTTCCTGTCCTCCCCCTCCAACCCTCCATTTTCTGCCTGGATGAACCAATAGTCTGCCTGAGAGCATGCAGTATAGGTCCCACCTGGACCATCCGGACCAAAAAAAGCACAAGAGCGAGCAGGGCAGAGATAGAGAAGGGAAAGAGGAAAGGTTTTGGAAACTGCTAAGTGTTCTAAAAACTGAAAGATGGAAAGGAAGTGGCCGGAGGTTGAAGGTTGATCGGATGGAGATTCATACCTTTCTTGTTTTGAAGGTAAATCAGTTTTAGACGGCAGAGCCCCACTGTCACCGTCCCTGGAGACTGAAGAAAGAGTGTTCACTCACATGAATGACATTTAATTTGTTTCATGAAAAGAGTGCTCATATATTGAACAAGCACTGTTGTCTGTGTTTGGAGTTTGGAATGGAAATAAAGCTTTTACTCACGTGCTGCTTCTCCAGTCCAACAAAAAACCTGTCAGTCAAAGGACTGGCAATTTGTATTTGCCTGTAACAATGAATGATGGTCTCTTCATCTATGTAAACACGTCCGTTTCCACACATTCATCTTCCACTGCCTCAATCATTGAGACAAACATTTCAGTAGATTTTGATGTAACTCTATCAAGCAGCTGTCCATCCGGGAGCTCCATTTAAACGCCTGCAGTGGTAGGACGTCCCACAGTCTGTCGGTTTCTTTCTGATCTACTCCAGACGGGGACATCAGAGAGATCCAAACATGTTTTGTCAATTCACTCTCCTTCTTGTGTATTAACACTTTTGGTTGTGGAACATGAAGATTTTCTTGGAAGTTTGAGGTGTATTTGAAGTAAATATCTCAGCTACACTTCAGATTTTTTTTCCCGTATTTGTATAAAATTTAGTAATTTTTTTTTTTATAAAATGTTTTGTTATAGTAATATTTGTACAATATTTTTTTGTAGTCTTTACCAGTGTTACAACTAAAAGATATTGCATATTTACCTATATGTATCTAACATGAGCTCAGCATTCAGCCTAGTATATCGCTAAAAATTTTAATGAGTTCACCAATAATGTTTTGTTTAATTGTTGCTTGCTTTCTCTTGGGTTGAAGATGCTTTCTTTCTTTCTTTCTTTCTTTCTTTATCCATTACTGAGTAGAAAAGTCAGAACATAAAATAAATAAAAGTTGAGTCACAATTATGTAAAACATACAATAAACTGGTTCACTGGATGCAGAAACAAATAAGTTATGACTTTTTTACACGGATGCTGCACCGCAATATTGTAATCAATTGTGTTACATGTGCTGTGAGTCCGAACAATGAATAAGGCGGTTACAGTTCTTTCAAACTGGGGATGTCTATCAGTGTTTCAATCTCTAATGAAAAGACTTCTGGACGGCAGGAACGAAGTGTTAAGTAAATGCACTGAAGTGCCCTCATGCATTATACATATTAAATGAACTCTGGCAGGCCAAACCTCTCAGCCACAATAAAGAGAGAGTCCAGAGGTGGCTGAGAGTCACATTTAAGGTACTGTATGTGATAAAGGATTGATTGATGTCCAAAAATATATATATACAGGTTCAAAATGTGACTCCTCTGCAACGGTATCTTCACAGTGTCACTTTCTGATTTGTCTTTTAAAAGACTTGTTAAATGAAGAAGATCTTTAGCAAAAGAGAATAAATGCATCCCTAAGAACAGACCTCCACCAAACTGTCCAGTAAGGAACTCGCCCTTAAAATGTTTTGTTATTGTTGTTTTTGTTTGGTTGATTCAGTCAGAATTAATATTTTTAAGGTTACCAGACAAAACATGTTTTACATCGTTCATTTTACAGTGTCCTTGTTATACAAGTTACATGTATGTTCTCCCTGTATCAGAGTGGGTTTACTCTGGGTATACTCCGGTTTCCTTCCACAGCCCAAAGACATGCAGGTTAGGTGAACTGAACATTCTAAATGGTCCCCCCGACTTGTGTGTATAACAGACTTGTGTATGGATTAACTGGTTCTCGCCATGAATATAGCCATAGATGCTAGAATGGCGTTAAGAAGAAAACAAACAAATATGTACTTACTATAGTATTAACATGTAAATTAGGCATAATTGGATGCAATAACCCTAAAACAAATCCTAAGTATGTTGTTAATTACTATTACTCAGTACCTAATCACTGTAACAAGGACACTTAAAATAAAGTGTTGTTCTCATCCTTATTTCAATGGAAGTCAGTTCTAAAGAATTCTAAAGAACACATAAAATATTGTTTTAAGCAACACAGCTTTGAAATAGAAGATAAAGGTTCTCTTCAAATTTTTTTTTTTCACTTGGTTTTTTGTTGTTGTTGTTTTTTCAGATGTTTTTAAATCTGTGGAAACACATTATCTGGTTTTGAGAGAACTTCATTCTAAGATGACTCATGAATCTCTCTGTTATTAAAGTAAAGATAATATTAGCAAACATTTCCACATGTCTCTGCCTAGTTAAGTCTTTAATATTTTCACTATAATTTATAGTTGTTGTTTTTTTACATCCACAACAAAAGTTACTGTAATTACCAAGTCTGTTATTGTTTATGTAAGCCATAATTTACTCAGCACTGTGCTATGGCCTTGGTTTTTTTGATAGATATCGATCAAAGACTGTGATTTTTTTTTTTCTGTAGCTATAACTCAAGAGATTTTTCCAACCAATTCAATGTTATTTAATGGTACAAGTGTTTGATAACTACATAGAAAGGCAATTATGGTAATCGTTTCTGGGCGGTCATCAATCATGCGCGATCGAGCTGTCAGTGCTCTGGAGTCAGATCTGTGATTGGCTGCTGGCGGGCAGAGAAACTGAACACGTCCTCGTTAATGTGAGCGAGACCCCGCGGGCTCCTCAAGAGGACACAAGCGCATCGTTTGACTCTGAAGTTACACAGCGGCTATAGAAAGTGTTCCGCTCTGTGAACAACAACTTTTGCGTGATTCGCGACAATTCGCGTTTGTTATCTGGACCTTTAAATCTGACGCTGTGACGTCAGCGTCACCGGTGTTTAAAACAACGTCCAACTGAGCCAACGTTTGTTATGAATTTTTTTCACTTCAACTATAGCGCTGCATCACGCTGAATCTGTGTCATACTGCCCTTTTTTTGCTATTTGTATTGTTGGTTTGTATAAGAGACAAACTGAAACAAGAACGGGACGTTTATCTCCAGTTAATGGGAGATTTTGGTGATGAACTGATGACCCGCAGCGGGACTGCAGCTTCCTCTGGGCTGGACACTCATCATGTCATTTACTCAGTTTGGCTATTCATATCCTGCAGCGCCACAGGTAACTTTTTTGAACAGTTCCACACTTCACTTTACAATGCCAGATGTTAATATGATTAACTGTGAATGGTCTAGCCTATATTAATTAAATGCAATTGAGTGATTCTTCAATTAGGGGAAGTGTTCTAACCTGGTGATTTTAAAGAAATCATGTAATATGTTTTCATATGTATAGATTACAATAGCTATACATTGTTATGCTGTCTTTTTAATTTTTGAACAGTTCCACACTTCACTTTACAGTGCCAGATGTTAATATGATTAACTGTGAATGGTCTAGCCTATATTAATTAAATGCAATTGAGTGATTCTTCAATTAGGGGAAGTGTTCTAACCTGGTGATTTTAAAGAAATCATGTAATATGTTTTCATATGTATAGATTACAATAGCTATACATTGTTATGCTGTCTTTTTAATTACTTAAAAAAATACTTTTTACTTACGTTTTTAGTATTGAAAGGTTACACCTGCCAGAACTGATCTGTTTTGGACTTGTCCTTCACTTTGATCTGTTAACTTTGCCTTTATAATGAATTTATAAAAAAGTGTTAAAATCAGGGAAATTCAGAGAAAATTTGAATTTTGACCTTCCCTATATGAACAATATATAATTCCATAATTTATATTTTTCTAGAATTTTTATTTTATGATTTTTAAAATGATTACTGTCCCCCTGCTGTCATTGCCACCACACCAAGCATTTAAAAAAAAGTTTTTCGTATATATATATATATATATATATATATCTTTATGATGAAAATGAGATGTGACATGGAGGCATATTTTTGCCAGTACAGCAGAATGACAGATTTGAAGATTATAAATATAGCCTAATTCATTCAGAGATTGAATGATTAAAGATCTTAAAGTAGCTTTAGTAGACATTACCAAACTCATCAGTAATGTATTTGACATCTTAATTTATAAACTATATCAATTTTGTTTTATTTAATAATTTTTCTAATATTTTAAATAAATAAATTATTACATTTACGGCTAGCTAACATGCTGTCTTAGCTAGTCGAAGACATTTGTAAAAACAGATAAAAATGCCGCTACTATCCTAGATCATTACCCTGAATATTGAATTCCACACCATCTCACGTTATTCCAAAATCGACACCAAGGCCATGATCAAACCTTTATTCCATGATTTGTGATAAATGTTTGAAAAAATATATTGTAGAAGTGTCCTTTTAAAAAATGTCATGTAGTCAAAAGTGTCCCTAATTGAAGAATCAATAACATTAACCCTATAACACCAAACCAAAATGTTTTTGTCGTAAACTTTTTACTTGTAAATAATTTGACACATGTAACCGTAAATGGGGATAGCACTGGAGACTAATGTTCTTTTTAACTCATTTTAAATCAATAATAGTCTAAATGCAGAAATAAACTGTTCTGCTAAAGCCTTTTTGTCATTTCTTTGGCAGCTTTTAATGTCTTCTAACGCTCTGAACACCTGCTATGAGTCTAGTGGTTCACTGCTGGACTCTGGAGTGGCAGCTTTTCCTCAAAACTCGCTTTATTGCCCGGTATATGAAAGTAGGCTTGTGGCCTCCAGCCGGCATGACCTGATCCCTACTGCTGTCTATGGCAACTCCTGCTCAAAGAGTCACGGTTATGATACCTGCAGCACTTATGGTCCAGATTCAACCTCATATTATCCACTGGTATGCATTTCATTGGTTTGTTGCAATACAAATATATAATATTTCATAGGGGGTGAACATTACCTGCACTGTCCAGAAAGTTTCCCCACTCACTGGTACAGATCATCACTGAGCTGTTTTATAACTATTTCATTTTTCATATTAGGGTAAACTCGGTGAGAAAGATGGAGTGGCAACAGGACATTCAAGAGTCAGCCAAAGCTCTGCATACTACCCTTACGACTGCCCAATTGGACAGTACCAGTATGACAGATATGGGTAAGAATTATCACCCCTTTATTGTTATTTTGGTTGCATCAATGGACTATTTTCACAATAGCAATTCTGCATCCAACTTTTAATTAAACAGACTACTTGTCATGCTATTTAGGTATGGATCTGTAGATGTGGGCACAAGAAGAAAAAATGCTACCAGAGAGACCACCAGCACGCTGAAAGCATGGCTGCAGGAACATAAAAAGAACCCGTATCCCACCAAGGGCGAGAAGATCATGCTGGCCATCATCACAAAGATGACCCTTACGCAGGTGTCCACCTGGTTCGCCAACGCGCGCCGGAGACTCAAGAAGGAAAACAAGATGACGTGGTCACCACGCAACAAGACCTCAGATGAGAAAGAGTGCGAAGACGACCAAGAAGATATGGACGAATCGCAGGGGGAGCCAATAAAAACCGAACAAGAATTCAATGGTTTGTTGAAAGCTTTTTGATATTACTCTTGGTTTGAAATGCAGATGTTGTTCATATAGCCTACAGCGCTACACAGAACTTAAGCAAATTGTTGTTGATTCCACAAATGCCAAATGCCACTTCTATATGCGCTGCAGTTACAGTTTGACGTTTCAGGCCCGTACACTCCAAGAACGATAACTTTTTTAATGCTCTATTATCAACAAATAGCATGTACAATAACATAGGCCTAACACAAGATGTTTGACATACAAATCAACACAATGGCAACAATGAAGAAGAAGACGACACAGAATAAGAAAGAATGATAACTATAAAGACAACAATTGGCGTCCTCACGAATGCACGATAACGTTCTGTTTATTTTAAGCACACTGTCTGTCGCTTTAAATGCTCCAGCTCTTCAAAATGGACTGAATTCTGATTGGCTGTCAATGTTTAATTAATCATTCATCGGCTGGAAAATAAAGTTCTGAATGTGATTCCTCGTCGTGTCGTAAATCGTGAACTTCCCTATGCTCATAGAATATTCTCATAGAGTGCACGATTATTAAAACTTTATAGTTATAACGTTATAGTTAACGTCATTTGTGTGAACGAACTTTTAACGTTATATTGTTTTATACATGGTTTTATATTCTGTATAAAAATATTTGTTTCATGCTCCAGACAACCATGGAAAGGAGGATGCGGATCAACTTCACAGCAATCTGGAAGATTTCGATCTAGTGGAATCAGATGGCTCAGAGTGCGAATCGAAACAATCCTTTGTCATGCGCGTTCGTTCAGAGACCAGCGAATGTCCAGATAACCGTTTTAAAGAGGCTTTTCACGAATCCGTTACCGAGCTCCCGACAGATGTCCATGAATTTAACGAAGACCGTTTAAGACTTACCGCTGAAGACAACCAGACAGCGAAGTTCTACCTTCAGCAAGGCCAAAAGACCATTGAGACCAAGCCAAAAATCTGGTCGCTTGCACAGACTGCTACGTCGTTAAACCAAACCGATTACTCATCATGCATGCATAAAGGAACTTCGTGCTCTTCTTCAAACTGTGACACAGACATAACAAAGAGGAAACAAGAGTCTCCAGTGGCCACTCTTAGAAACTGGGTTGACGGTGTGTTTCACGATCCTTTATTCAGGCACACCAACTTAAACCAAACTTTCAGCAACTCCACAGAGTTATGGACTGAAGGAATTTCCTCGCAGAATAACTACCATGAACACTCAGGACCTATTTCTGCTTCTCAACATACTTCATAACTGTAACACAGTTTTTTGTTTTTTTTCATACTTTCTGGTTGCACCAAACTGAATAGTTAAGCCATCACAAAAGCAGCACACTAGGTTTGGAATTTAATCGTACTAATGTCTTAATTATTAGTTTCATTCTGTAAGCTGATGTCATATAAGACCTCCTAAAAGTCTTGTGAACTTTACATTTAGAGCTTACCAACACAGCAACAGATTTAGAAAGAGTGGCACCTTTTCACTTAAGAAAAAAAATCTGGTTCTGTCTGTGTTAAAGAAAGTGATCACTACTGTATAATAGCACGGTGCACAGATTTCCCCCAATCTGAAGTCTCAGTTGCTGATCTCACATCCCCAGAAATAGTCATTTTGTGGGGAAAAAAACCCATGTTCGCTGTCCGTGGTGCTGAAATTCTCCCATAAGCACATTGGCCACTAGGGTTGTTTTATGTGGTTGCATTTATTGTTTGAAGGACGTTTTTCCAAGTGGAATCACACAACATGATTTTACATACATCAATTACTTGAACCCTTCCACACAATGTCCTTTAGCCCGGTAGGCTAGTTATAATCACTCAGTCGTGACAAATATAAATACTCAAGGGGTCTTGCTAAACTGTTAACTGAATGGTACTCCTAAAAGTTGTAGTCAGTGAAGCGTTGTTTTTCATTAAGTGACTGATATGGCAAGCTTTATTAACATTTATCCCTTAAAACTAACTAGTATCTTAATATAATTAGTATTTTTATTAGTAGGCTATTAGTTTTATTAGTATCTTTCATTACCAGTAAGTAATCCAGTAGTGACTAGTATCTTTTTTAATGTCACAAATAGGCACTTATTAGATGCTTACCTATTAATGAGATATCAATCCTAATTTTTTAAAAGCAACATTTCTCATTACACTATTTACATTTAACTAATTGCTTTTTACTGACAAGTCAGAATGGCAAATTCATAGTTCTTGTAAAAAATCTTGTCAGTAAGATTTAAATGTTGCTATAAAAATTCAGTACACATCTAATAATTAGGCAATAATGAATATTTAATGACTACTAAAATAAAAATGCAATGGACACTATCTATTTGCATACTAAAGAATAAGTATTTAATGAATAATAGTTGTTAATGAATAGCTACTAGTAAAACTGGAATAGGTACCAGAAACAGCTGGAATACATTAGCGGGAAGTGAATAGTTGAAATCTGATCCACAGATCCACAATTCAAATTGGAATAAATATTAGTGTTTAAGGATTAGTTACTAGTGCAATATGAGAAGATATAGCCATTAGATTACTTGCTAGTAATTAAAAACTACTAGTAGCAGCAAAAACATATAATAGTTAAAATGGCTTGCCATAATGTCAAACAAGGAATTGGTGCCATTTAGAGCCACCTGAGACATGAGCAAACTCAGCCTGTGCCAACATTTTTAAAACCAACTAGGAAGAAAGACAAATTGCGTTTGACAGTCTAATCATAACCCCCAGTGAGAGAAGTGAAGTAACTTATGATTTAACAAATCCTGAATGAAGTAGACAGATTGGCCCCTCACTCTTTTATCTTTGATCATTTGAAATTGACATTGATGTCATGTCACTCCATCATTAAATGTATCTGGCAGAATATTTGGGGGGGTTGTCTCGAGTCGATTTATCAAGATAGAATATAGGTATAAAATATGTACAGAAACTCATAAAACATTTGTTTGCATTCATGGCTTATTTGGCATGTTTAAAGAGTGCAGTTTTTAGCAGAATAAACCATCCGAGTATATTCCGCATAACTCTAAAATCGCGTTAAAGTATCGGCGATCGGCTGTTGTGTGTAAATTGCGCGCTTGAAGATTGCTTCGATATATTTATTTTTTGTTCATTCTTTCCAGTTTGAAGCTCGGGATGATGATGAAGTATTTATTAGAACACAGGAGAAACCTGCCACAACCTTGTATGGGATTAATGATTTTAAGCTGAATTATTCAGGACGAATTCATCCGAAAATTCCTTTCTTTTTCGGCTTTATAAATAACTTACATTCAAGGTAATAAATAATGACACCCAGGCGTTCAGTAAAGAAACTTGCCGCATACCACAGAAATGGGAAATCCCATTTTCGTATTCACAGCTAAAAGAGAATTCAATTAGTCTGTTGGAGGGATATTAAGATTTTTTTTTTAAATATAGCCTGTATATTCGGTGTTAACCACTTCATCCCCAAGCAATCGTTGTAGGCTAGGCCTATGTTTTATGATCTCAATCCAATCAAAGCAATATTTTCTAAAGACACAGAATGTTATTACACCTTTAAGGACAAATTAAAACCTTAAACTTTCTCAGTCTAAGTTAAACTGAGTTCTAACTTCCAGCTTAGTGGGAATCACGACCAATTTTTTCGTGCACTCCAAGCATATAATGTGATTACGTCCCGTTAGTTATTCACTATTTTACAAGATTGGGATGTGTTGAGATTTTGTGTTAAACACAGGAGGTCAAGTAAAACACAAGCATTGCATGCTGTAAACTTCATGGTGTCAGAAGCAGATCAGAAGAACAGCTTTGGCTGCGTTCACACTTGGCATGCGACCTGTATCCGGATGTTGTCCACATACACATTGAAAAGACAAGTGTAAACGCGCTTCTGATCGGAATGTTATCCGATCAGCGTGTCCTGGTCCAGAGGTAGTTGAGGACGCATTGTGATCGGATCTCAGTGTAATGTAAACGCAATCCAGCCATCGTGTCTGCATTCGCAGGTCGACATCATGCAAAACACCGCCCCCTCTCTCCCGATCTGTCGGAAGAACAGAGCACTAGTGAGACTCGTACATTTATTTTGATTTGGTGTCTGCATTCGCAGGTCGACATCACGCAAAACGCCGCCCCCTCTCTCCCGATCTGTCGGAAGAACAGAGCGCTAGAGAGACTCCTACATTTTTTTTGATTTGTAAAATGTCCCGCGACTGAAAATATTTTTCAAAAGAAAACCCACCACTTCAGGTCGACTTTACACCGCAGACTTATTTATATATTGCGCGGGAAATACAGATCCGATCGGTTATCCAGATCGAGAAGTCAGCTGATGTTGCCAAGTGTAAACGCGCTGTGTCCTGATTGACTGATGATCCGATCTGCTTGATCAGATCATGGTGATCGCATGTTAATGCCAAGTGTAAACGCAGCCTTTGTTAGCGATTTGTCTCATTCAGAGCCATTATTTTACAACAGAAAAATAATAAAATAACACAAACGTGCTGAAAAGTTTTCTAAAAGTTAACAAAACAACAGCTTTTTTCATTTGGTGGATCTCAGTCCTAAATCTTAAGTAGGTACGCACACACAAACTCTCTCGAGGCAATAGTTGGAAGAGTCTGTACTAGCTTTGAGAAACATGACACAGTCTCCCGAGTAAAGGTCACGACTCTAGTACATGGGGCAGAAGGGAATTAGTGCAGACAATTAGGTGAAGTTAGCGGTCATATCACAGAGCACTACAGTTTCTTTTTGACAGTTTGGAAGAGTAGCCTAATTATAAAGAGAAGCAGCCAATCCATTCATAGGGGAAGACAGTTCTGTAAAATGCATAAATAATCCTAAAATATTCTAAAAGCCTGTTCACACCGAGAACTAGAAGTATATTAGCGTCCACACCAACGTTCAGCTCAGGCTGCTTTAAACTTTCGCGCGCTTTGAAGTGGATTCTGATTGGCTGTCAATGTTTTTATTGTTCCTCAGCTGGAAACAAAAACGTTCTGAAAGTGACTCAAACGATTCCGTTTTGTTATTGAATTCAAATTAAGATTTGATCAAACAAAGCATGATTTGTATCAAGGGTGAAATTTGGGTTTAAATGGAATAAAAGAACAGTTCTGTTGCTGTGGAAAGAAATGGAGCAATTTAAACCGTGAAAGACGACGTTTTCTGAGAACCTGCAACATCCTTCTGTATCTCTACTGGCTCCATTTTAGCTTCGTGAATAATAGAGAGCACTTTTCTATGCAGCACAATTCATGCTCAGTTTCACCCCAAGATTTAGCTTAGAGCAATGTTTAAACTAGTCAACCACCTGCAATTTAGACGCCTCCTGATAAAGAGGAAAATCCACAGCCCTTAACAATGAAGCCTTCCCCTTACCTATCACACATATTGGACAGGACACAGCACAGATGAGGGTTAATTGGCATCACGCTGTCTCTTGCCTTCTGTCACCAGCCCCAATTATAGCAGCATGGCTGCCTTTCTCTCAACCTGAGGGGCCTCCAGCCGGAAAACTCAGTTCCACTGCATGCACCACTAGAGACCGGGCTTCCTCCACACTGCCACAAGGCCAATTTGGCAGGGCCGCACCGGCAGAGAATACTCTTGATGAAATATATATATGATCTTCCTCAAACATGTATTGTTCCGCACTAGTGTTTCTTATCAGACTAAATCCCCCTTGACATTCTCCAAACTTAGCAGGAACGAGACAGGAACGCAGCTCACCAGTGCTTAAAGATGCAAGTTGCTCTGTTCTTTTACCCTTTGCTCCTTTTCATGTCATCCTGCGTAGAAGTGCTTCAGAAACATCGCTGAAAGTAAAACGGACACTGTAGGTCATCTATCCTATAGAGTCAGTCGGAGTAGGAAAATGTCAATTTGTGTAAGTGAGCATGTAGCTGACAGGTCTTATAAGGTCTTCTTTCAGAGCAAGAGGACCAGAGTTTCTGATTATACACGAGACATGTCAGATCATTTAGGGCACATATGCGTTACCTTCTCTCAAGGTATTGCACATGTGCTCTAACATAAACTGACTGAACGAGAACTGAAAGAACCTTTTGTACAATTACTCACTCAAGTTATAAATATGAATTCTTCATGCTAAGAAAAAATCTTTTAATATCTGTCTACTGAAAGGCTCTCTGCCAAAAAAAAAAAAAAAAAAGCTAAAACCAGCCCAAGCTGGTTAGCTGGTCCCAGCTGGAAATAGCTGGTCTCGCAGCCAGACCAGCTATAAAAAGTGGTCAAAACCCCTCTAAAACCAGCCTGCAAACCAGCTATAACTAAGCTGGAAGACCAGCAAACCAGCTTATTCTGGTTTCAGCTATTTTTTTTCCAGCATGCCAAAAATGGTTCTTCTTCTTCTTCCATATCTAGCTATATACGAGTTATAAAAATAATTTTTCAAAGTAGTTAAAAAAATTATATATTATTTGAGTATGTTTTACACATTTAAATTAATTCACATTTAATTCAGTGTTGCTTGCCGTTTCTTTGTAATTATTTGTTAAATCTACCAGCAATTTCTGAGTAGAAATTGACAGTGAAGTAAATCTTAAACCAAACATATTTTAATGCAAAAGGTAACATCAAAAACACATGTAAATATGTAAAAAAAAAAAAAAACACGTGCGCCCTCTGTCTGTCAATGCTGGAATAAACCATGTGCTTATCTACATTGAAATCACTTATCATGATATAGCAGCACGCTTGAGAAAAGTGCTTGGAAAAGTGCAAAAGACAAAAAAAAACAAAGAACTAAAAACCACAACAATTTTAAGTTATAGTAATGTTTTATTGTACAGAGAATAGAATTAGATATCTTTAAAGGTGAATAATTAATAGCCCGAACAGACAAAAGACAGTTCTTCAGTGATGATGCTTCTGCTTAAACTGGAGCCCACAGTATCCACATGTGCCAATTTTGGTTTCCTTGTCCTGTGAAAAGATTGAATTCATTAATGCATGATGCTACAATTTATATACACACACATGTATATATGTAATGTTTCTTGCAACAAGTAAACAGACATTTTCTACACATTTGATTAGTTCAACTTAATCAAGCACTCCAAAACTGTCAAGAGGTTGTTGAACCATGCTTTATGCCAGGGGTGTCCAAACCTGTTCCTGGAGGGCCACTGACTGTCCTGCAGAGTTTAGCTCCAACCGTAATTAAACACACCTCAAGCAGCTAATCGAGGTCTTCAGATTCACTAGAAACTTCCATGCAAGTGTGTTGGAGCTGAAGCTAAACTCTGCAGGACTATTGCCTTTTAGAAGTATGATTGGACGCCCCTGCTTTAGGCAGTGTAGAAGGGTTTGGGGATTTGATGGTCACTTCATCAAAACAGTTTTACCATTTATGGTCATCATTATTTTCGAAAACTTTGTTAATTTATTTGGGATGCTTCCTGGAATTAAAACCCAATGGGAAATATTTTCCTTATTATGAATTTCTGCTGCTGTGTTATAAGGTAACTTTCTCATGCATTCACTTTTAGAAACTGTTCTTAAATAAAAGACTTGTTTACCAAGTTGATGTAAACTTTGGGGTGGCCGAGAGCCCCTCCGCCTCCATCACAGGACACCACTCTGGACTCTATGTGCGTCACTGTTTCCTCAGCAACCAAGTTGATTGCAAAGTTCTCATTCACCTGTATCAAAGATTACAAGACCCATGAGTGAACAAACTATGGTAATATTTTATATTAGTTTATATAATGTTATCTTCACTGTTGGGCAGTAACTAGTTACAGTAATATTACTTTTTGCAGTAACTTTTCATCATTTTCACAACTTGCACAGGCACATGAAGTCACCAGTGCAGCAGGCAAGCTTGGAATATGGAAAAGCTTACATTCAGTGGATGGACATATAGTCATTACATTGATTTTGTCAGGAGAAAAGATGATCTGAACACTGATGTATAAGTTGTGGCACTACTTTACTCTGGCATTGCATGGCTTGTCCACCCACATACCTCTGATCCCGATATAAATTGTATCTTTGTAGACAACGAAACATTTTCTTATGAACTTATATGATTTATTTTGATAAAATACATCATGGTATATAATCACATATGGGTAAGAGAGAAATTAGAGCTACAATTAGCTTCAAGCTAAACAAGACAATTAATGAGATTATTACAACACTTTTACTTAAATGTTACTATTAATTACCATTGAGTGTTTGTAATAACGTCTGACTGCGATCCAATGTGGATTTTGATCAAATGATGAGGTAGATATATATTGTTAGTAACATTTCAGAATACTTTTATGGGGAAGATACACAAATTCTATGGGGTGTGAAAGAAAAGTAATGTAAGTGTAACTAAATACTGTTGCCAGAAAGTAATAAGTAATCATAATACTTTTGAAAGGAGTAACTAGTAATGAGTAATATATTACATGTTTAGAGTAACTAGCCCAACACTGGTTAGAGTAATACAATGTTGAAATAATTTAGAGAGCCGGTAAATAGTTCCCTTTACCTCTTTTTGCCTACCGATGAATCTAGCTCTTCTCGCATCATTTTCATCATAGACCTGCAACAAAAACAAGCAGTAAACGGATTCACCCCAGTCCATCGTGACACTGACCAGCATCCCTCAGTTGTCTCTAAATGCACAAATTACTGCAGTACTGCTATTAATTCGGATTAATTCCACAATACCCGAGTGTCCATTCTCACAACAACTGCTAATAGTGATAAACAGACGTGCATTAAACTGTGCCTCACCTGTCCCGTGTGAGTAATTTTTTCTCCATAATTAGAAACCTGGACGCTGTATTGCTGGGCTGGAGCTGCAGATAACCTCAAGCCATTGAGTAAAGCCTTCGTATTTTTACCAAAGGACAAGACCCTTGGAAGGAAGGCTGCCATGTTTGCCCTCTGATTCTTCTTCTTCTTCTTTTGGAGTTTTATGGCGGTTGGCAAACAAACGATATGTGCATTCCCGCCACCTACTGGGCTGGAGTGTGGACCATTGACGGAATAGGAAGAACTAAAATAAATAAATAAATAAATAAAACCCTTCTGAATCCTGCTAAACAGATCTACTTTTTTTTAAAGAATGTCATTAAAGCATTATATATTTTATAATGATTCAAGCCATTATTCAACAAAGTTTTAAGTGTAATCTCTTCTCGCATCATTTTCATCATAGACCTGCAACAAAAACAAGCAGTAAACGGATTCACCCCAGTCCATCGTGACACTGACCAGCATCCCTCAGTTGCCTCTAAATGCACAAACTACTGCAGTACTGCTATTAATTCGGATTAATTCCACAATACCCGAGTGTCCATTCTCACAACACCTGCTAATAGTGATAAACAGACGTGCATTAAACTGTGCCTCACCTGTCCCGTGTGAGTAATTTTTTCTCCATAATTAGAAACCTGGACGCTGTATTGCTGGGCTGGAGCTGCAGATAACCTCAAGCCATTGAGTAAAGCCTTCGTATTTTTACCAAAGGACAAGACCCTTGGAAGGAAGGCTGCCATGTTTGCCCTCTGATTCTTCTTCTTCTTCTTTTGGAGTTTTATGGCGGTTGGCAAACAAACGATATGTGCATTCCCGCCACCTACTGGGCTGGAGTGTGGACCATTGACGGAATAGGAAGAACTAAAATAAATAAATAAATAAATAAAACCCTTCTGAATCCTGCTAAACAGATCTACTTTTTTTTAAAGAATGTCATTAAAGCATTATATATTTTATAATGATTCAAGCCATTATTCAACAAAGTTTTAAGTGTAATATTTTCTATCCCTATTTCTTTTAATTCTTCCAACAGAAATGCTCTTTCATTATCATAAGCAGAACAA
>NW_015641422.1:1660851-1662164 GCF_001515625.1 Sinocyclocheilus rhinocerous
ATCCCTATTTCTTTTAATTCTTCCAACAGAAATGCTCTTTCATTATCATAAGCAGAACAACGTAATAGTGCATGCTCTACTGTTTCTGGTAATCCACACAGACTACAGTTCCCAGACTCATCCTATTACCCAACAGCCTTTGCTTTGCTGTGTGTTTGAAGATGAAAACGCGTCTCTGCTGGTCGATAATAACTGAATTCATTTATATTTCCTTTATTTGTGCGTTCAAACATTTTAGATTTACGGTAGATTATGCAACTTTATTTAAAACACCCATTCGTTATTTTATGTAACAGAACAGCCATCTATATACACAAGTTTGAGTAAAGGTTTCAGTGATTGTACTGCGCAGTGCGTGCGTTATGACTTTCCTGAAAGTCATTACGTCACAGGAAGTCGTAGAGTTTCCGCCGTTCCATGTTGCCTTCAAATTGATGGTTTTGGATTCAATCATTTGCTTATATACGCGTTTCTATTGGGATTTTTAGACAGGTATGCGATGCATTTTTTGTCTGTATGTCTGACTGTAATCATAGTGTTGAAACGAACACATTCATATGCCGATGAAGAGAATTTGTACAGCTTACAGTTAGCTGGCGCTACAATAAGCATGAAGTTTGTAATTTTATGCCAAATATGTTGTAATGAAGCTTTCTACATAGACTCTCACTAAGTTCACTTGTGTGGAAAATGAGATTAGTTTGTATTGTATTGTAGCATGCAGCTCTGAATACGAACTAAAATGTCTGAAAATTAAGAATGAAAGTTAATGCTAGTTGTGATCTAGCACTGATACCTTAGACATGCGACAAAATATTTACCTGCTATTAGTTTTTAAAATAACAGATTAATCAGGAATGAGCACCAGAATGTTCTTAACGTTTAAATGTTTATTATGTCGACATTTTCTCTAAAAATGCACCAGTCCTCAGACTATAATTCAGTACTGTACGTTATATAGATTAAACTAGGGGCTGTCAATTCACTGTCAGCTATACTAGATATTACTTGTTATTTGTGTATATATAGCATTCATCCAGAAGGTAATTGTTTTCTGTGTCACAACCATGATATTTATCATATATTATTTTATTATAATATATTATGTTATTTAATTTCCGTAATTTTAAGTAGATCATATAAGCAACGAGCAACACCTGAAAACAATATGGGTGCTGCATATAATGCGTGTCTGATATGAGGGGGAAAAAAAAATATATATATATATAATTTTTTGTCAACACTAGCATAGTTTGAATGATTTTGGATTCTCAATTTATACATGTTTAAATTAATTCATATGTCCACTTACT
>NW_015641422.1:1662178-1663796 GCF_001515625.1 Sinocyclocheilus rhinocerous
ATATATATATATATATATATATAAAAATACATGTGTGTGTTTGTGTGTTGCAGTTTGTATCTGTGTAAAATATATTTGCTGTATGCTGCAAAATACAAATGAACACTGTATTATGAATCATTACAGCAAGTATACAGTATAACAGTACATTGCACATTGGTTGACATGCCTGTTCTCTCTACGAAATGTTTGAATTATTGAGGATACGGTCGATCTCCCAATATTTGGCTGCACCCTTTGACCCGCCTCAGCCATTGTAAGGCCATGAAAAAAAAATATATATATATATAATTTTTTGTCAACACTAGCATAGTTTGAATGATTTTGGATTCTCAATTTATACATGTTTAAATTAATTCATATGTCCAGTTACTACAAATAAGTTTAAACATCTGAATTAGGGGACTAAGTTCATACACCTGAATGTTGTATGTTTTTTTCCCCACTAGGTGTTGACACCATGGCACCGCTGCTCTCCTGTCTTGTTGGTTCCTTGACTCGGCAGTTGGCCCAAGTTGCCAGATGTGCAGCTTTCGGCTCCTTACCTGCAGTAGGTGCACAGAGATGCATCTGCACCATCACAGCTGCAGCGGCGCGATTCAGAGGAGTCGTCGACCCAGTGTACGAGCCACACACGGCATTCCTCTCACCGCTGCTTGGACGATGCCAGCAGCTCCTGTGTATTCAACCATCCGCTGGCATGAAGACTAAAAACGCTCTCAAAAGACGCTGTAAAGACTGCTTTTTCGTCCGCCGCCGTGGAAGGCTGTTTGTTTTTTGCAAATCCCACCCCAGACACAAGCAGCGGCAGGGGTGAATGGATTGAGACCTTAATGTGTGCTGTCACACCACTGACTGTTTCTCAAAGAAGACATGAGAATCACTTGAATGGTGTACTGAGCATGTAAAGATCATAGAGTTTCTAATGAATAAACATCCTCATCTGAAAAGATGCTTGAAGATTTTGAGAATTATTATTTACATCTGTTTCATATATTTTCATATATGTGACCCTGGACCACAAAACCAATCATAAGGGTCAATTTTTTGATAATATCATCTGAAAACTGAATTCATGAGCTTTCCATTGATGTATGGTTTTTTGGTCAATATTTGGCCGAGATCTGGAATCTGAGGGTGCAACAACAACAAAAAAAATATTGAGAAAATTGCCTTTAAAGTTGTACAAATTAAGTTCTTAGCAATGCATATTAATAATCAGAAATTACGTTTTGATATATTTATGGTTATATAAATTTACAAAATATCTTCATGGAACATGATCTTCTTTACTTAAAGCTGCAGTCGTAACTTTTTTTGGTTAAAAATGATCCGAAATCAATATTTGAGCAAGTACATAATCAGCCAGTGTTCAAAACTATCGCCTTACTTTAGCCCGATTCACAACGGTTAGCTTTTAATAATATTTTCTAATTAGTGGTTCGGGTAGGTTTTCGCGGGAAATTCGAGCATGCTGCCGCGTCATTACGTCACGTCTGTAAACATAAAGAAGTTGTCCCGGCTACTAGGCTATCGCATGTGAGGATCCTGCAGGTGGCCGATCGTTTATAGCCTTTTCTCACAGCAGCCAGAATAATTAAATGTATAATTTTGATGG
>NW_015641422.1:1664094-1676986 GCF_001515625.1 Sinocyclocheilus rhinocerous
TCTCACCGCTGCTTGGACGATGCCAGCAGCTCCTGTGTATTCAACCATCCGCTGGCATGAAGACTAAAACCGCTCTCAAAAGACGCTGTAAAGACTGCTTTTTCGTCCGCCGCCGTGGAAGGCTGTTTGTTTTTTGCAAATCCCACCCCAGACACAAGCAGCGGCAGGGGTGAATGGATTGAGACCTTAATGTGTGCTGTCACACCACTGACTGTTTCTCAAAGAAGACATGAGAATCACTTGAATGGTGTACTGAGCATGTAAAGATCATAGAGTTTCTAATGAATAAACATCCTCATCTGAAAAGATGCTTGAAGATTTTGAGAATTATTATTTACATCTGTTTCATATATTTTCATATATGTGACCCTGGACCACAAAACCAATCATAAGGGTCAATTTTTTGATAATATCATCTGAAAACTGAATTCATGAGCTTTCCATTGATGTATGGTTTTTTGGTCAATATTTGGCCGAGATCTGGAATCTGAGGGTGCAACAACAACAACAAAAATATTGAGAAAATTGCCTTTAAAGTTGTACAAATTAAGTTCTTAGCAATGCATATTAATAATCAAAAATTACGTTTTGATATATTTATGGTTATATAAATTTACAAAATATCTTCATGGAACATGATCTTCTTTACTTAAAGCTGCAGTCGTAACTTTTTTTGGTTAAAAATGATCCGAAATCAATATTTGAGCAAGTACATAATCAGCCAGTGTTCAAAACTATCGCCTTACTTTAGCCCGATTCACAACGGTTAGCTTTTAATAATATTTTCTAATTAGTGGTACGGGTAGGTTTTCGCGGGAAATTCGAACATGCTGCCGCGTCATTACGTTACGTCTGTAAACATAAAGAAGTTGTCCCGTCTAGTAGGCTATCGCATGTGAGGATGCTGCAGGTCATGGATCGTTTATAGCCTTTTCTCACAGCAGCTAGAATAATTAAATGTATAATTTTGATGGTGGACTGATTGATCCAGAAAGGATTATGTGTTTATGAAACACATGTGAATGAAATGAAATTATATTCCAGTTTTAAATGTGCTTCTGATTACAGATAGCCTGGGATTACACAAGATTTGTATTTTAAAGACAACCAGTTCAAAGGGAGCAACCATGTGAAAACGGGGTGCTGCAGCCCCCTCAGCACCCCTACTTCCCGCGTTCCTGTCTCTAGGTGCTGATCCACCATCTAGGCTGGATACGGACTGGATCTGGTGGCTACGGTGACCTCGGAATAAGAAAGAAACAGACTAATATTAGAGTAGATGCCATTCTTCTAGCGATGTAACAAGTAGGCTACATCGTGTGTTATTGGAAGTGTTCCCAGTTCTGTTTGACCTAATTAATGCAGCCTAACAATCCTTTAACGGATTTGAATATTAGAAATGTGTAAGTGTATTATGTGTAAGCCAGATTAAAGAGATGGGTCTTTAATCTAGATTTAAACAGTGAGGGGGTGCATAATCTGACAGGGGTGCAGAATTCGGCACAACACCGGCGCACAACCCACGCAAGGAAGATAATTCCGCAAACAGCTGCAATTGCAGGTTTTCTAACAGAGATGGCGACAAAGAGGCAAAACTTATGGACTGCACCTTTAACATCCTATTTTTGGCATCAAAGAAAAATCAATCATATTGACCCATACAATGTATTGTTGGCTATTGCTATAAATATACCTGTGCTACTTATGATTGGTTTTGTGGTCCAGGGTCACATGTTTTATTTTCATATATGTCACACTGAATTAAAATGGAATATTAGTGAATAGGCCATATTGGATCATCTTTATGCTTTCTATGTGTAGCTTTTTTGACCTATTTTTGTTAAATTATAATTTAAGATTAAACTCTGAGTGAATGCAGTTTGCGTTGATAATTGAAATATAAAAATAACATATCTATAATTCACAGGGATGCCACAGTTTCTGACCAATGGAATTCTTGGTCAAAAGCTGAATTGAGTGGACATTTTATTTATTGATTTATTTATTTTTATTGTGAGTGCAATGTTTTCAGTACTTTGACTGTTGCTCTGGAAAGGTTTTCTTAAAGTTATGATGAAAGTCAAACATTCTTCCAGAAACATTAATAGAATGCTTATTTGGTATTTTTCAAAGTTATTTGGTCTATAATATAAAAGCGTTAGCACAAAAACTATATCATTCAAGGAACCTTTTTTTATGTGAAATGTTTTAATTGGATGTTTGTCTAACATTTAAAAAATGTTACTACTTGTTTCAGAATGATCAGAGAACATTCAAAAGTAACATGTTTGCAAAATGACCAAATTAAACTAAGAACATTTAGAAATAATGTTTTTTAATATATTAATGGGAACGCTAGAAAAATGTTCATAGAGCATACCTTTTTTTTTTTTTAGGTATGTACTTATTAAAAATAGAAATTTAGAGTGATTTGCTAATGAATAATGCACACCTAATTAGATATTGGTTTGTTATTGCAAGCAAGTTTTAAGGAATATTTAGCTGATGAAATGTCAGAGTCAGAGAAGAGCATACAATTATGTAGAAAAATATGTATTGGATTTTTTCCTCCATAACAAGAAATAATTAAATAAATAAATAACACCCTGACAGTTCCTGGTTTTTCATGACTTCGTGCTGTTCTTCGTTTGTACAGAAGGGGTCAATGCTGCACTGCTGAGGGTTCAGGCGTCTTGCCGATACTTTAACCTAAAGCCTTTTATACTTCTGTCTTTTCTTATTGTGAATCTATAAAGGCGGTTGTAACATGAACCAACATTTCATATTTCAATTTTCATATACAATTTTTGAAAGGGAGTACCATGAATGCAAACTGGTTTGAACATGTGCATATGAAAGGAAAACTGTGCTTAAGCTTTAAATTATATAGGCTATCTAGGCAGAGCTAAATAATCGGATTCTTACTTAAAGTCTTTATGTGAGTAGTGTTCCCTAGCACTGAACACAGGAATGTGTTGCCATTCACAATACTCGTCAGCTGTGGCCTGCTGTGGAAAGTTGTTATGTTTACAAGATTCCAGCGGTTTAAGCACGTGCTCTGCGCACATTAACAGGCATGTAAGGGATTCACCAGGCAACAGAGCCGGAAATAAACAGCTTTCTGACACGGTTGTCAAAAACACCAACAGTTCTCAGTTGTTTTTACATGTTTGTCTAAGCTGTTTTGTCAGTCAACAACAGACTAAATATACAACAAACAATGGTATGAATTAGCCTAAATAAACAAATAAATCCTTAAATGAATCAAATTAATTCCATAGCATTACAAAAAACAGGTGCTCAGGTTATAATACACCTCCGATGTGATGTCAGAACCTGCGTTGATCACGCATGCGCACAACGAAAACGCGCAAGATGCTGATCGCTCGGTAATTTACAGAAGCGGAGAGCGTCAAAAGCGAAGCCAAACACCGCTAGCTCAAACCCGACTAGAAGGCAGCGCATGTAAGACCAGGGAATCTGAAAAGTTCTTTAGTGTGTAAGAGGAGCACCGCGTGGACGCCTTTACTGGAGACGTTTGCTTCTTTTTAAAGATATATGTTTCCTCTTTCAGTATGAGGTTCCCTAACAGAAAACTACACACGGCGGTGGATGGAGAAGACGCGGGCGTTTCTGCACACTTCAGAAATCCTTTAGTGCACGAGTTGAGATTTACTCCTCTGCAGAAACTCAAGGTAAAGTAACTTCGCCGCTGTGTTTAGTTTTTTCCCCCCTCTTTGCAGAAGACAAGGAAAAGTGAAACATTAGCAGAAGTTATTGTTATTGTTTCACTTTACAGCACGGTGTATATTAGAGTCACGTCGTGCGTCATCTGCCAAAAATATGCAGAAAATCTTATTGTCTGTTTTTAAATCAGCAGGTTCACATCTTTGAGCAGGTGTAGACGGTTTGATTTTAATAGTAGTAGTAGTAGTAGTTGTTGTTTTACCTGCATGGCGTCCTAGGATAGCCTACACCTGCATGTTTCTTTGTTTTACATTTTTGAAATATAGGCTATATCAATTGTTAGAATCAAACGCACCGGCTCATGTTTTATGGGGTGTGACGCCAATTGAAAAGCAGCCGAGGGCCCTTTGTTTAAAATACTGATGTACAGACTCATTTTGTCATTATTTTAAAGACTGTTCAAATGCATTTTAAGTGTTGTTGTTATGGTATAAAGGCTAAGTCGTAACTGGAAATGTATATGACAACCACTGGCTAGTAAGTTTGGGTCTGTAACAAGATTAGAAATTAACAAGGGATCAGGGAGGCATTTCCTGGGAACTAAAATGAAATATGAAAATAAAATAAAATAAACATCTTTTATAATCTAAATGTCATGCAGAGCAGTCTAAGATTAGCTGTGGTGTTTTTTTCTTCTCTTTATGTGACTTTGACTAAATAGTGCAAAACCTTTTTTCATTGGTATTCTGATGTCATTTACATGATAAGCATTATTTCCTGGCACTTTATTGCACTGTTACATGGTCCTGGAAAACCTGGAGATGTCAGGCAATTATAAAAGTGTGATTTCCAGTCTGGGAAAACTCATGGAAATGATTACAATCTTAAAAGGGCATGGAAAAACAATTTCTTCAGCTAGAAATGACTTGTATTCAATAATTTATTTATTATTATAATTTGTATCTAGTCATCACAAATGATCTCAAATGAAGATTTGGAAATTTAATAGAAATTTGGAACCCTGAATTGCAGATCAGTGATAAAATCAGTTTGTATTTGATGCACAGTAGCATTCTGGCATAGAGGAACTGGAGAATTTCTCCTAAAGCAACTGTGTTAGAAACTGTATGGCTCAACTGAAGCATGATTATGGGATGTGTATCCATCCAGTTCCATGAGTGATTAGTGAAGGGGTTGTTGATGTTTTGTGTTTTTAGTAAGTCGTTTTAAACTTTTGAGATCATTCAGATCCATTCAGATCAATATTTATCAAGGTTTATAGGAAACTTGCAATATATGTGGGCTGCAACATTTCACCACTTTCCTCATGTAGAGACTTCACAGAAAACCTGAAATGCCACTCCTTTTTCTTCAAATGTCACTCACAGGAGATATATAAGCAAACTGAGTTTCCAAGTCATGCACTCCCTGTTTAACTGTCATCTCAATCTTCTCAGCCTTTCCTGCTGTTTGTGGGAAATGGAAAGCAAAGACATCAGTTGCTAACAGGCAGGAAATCCACAAGAGCCACTGATCTGATAATAGTTTATCCTCGCATTTCAGCAGGTAGAGAAACCCTTCTAGAGGACAGTATGGTCACTTTTCATTAAT
Organism: Sinocyclocheilus rhinocerous; assembly: GCF_001515625.1. Lineage (NCBI taxonomy): Eukaryota > Metazoa > Chordata > Actinopteri > Cypriniformes > Cyprinidae > Sinocyclocheilus > Sinocyclocheilus rhinocerous. The sequence goes on from NW_015641422.1 coordinate 1,669,393, forward strand.
CGGACAAGGTCAGATAATTGTTTAGGAAATAGGCAAGTGTCTATTGTTTTTTTTAAAGAATTAGCCATTCGCCTACTGCTATTTTCTAATGTAGATTTCTTAAACAACAGCAGTTTGAAAGGTCTAAGATAGGCTGTGATGATTCACCTGATTTCCATATGTATCAGATTCCAAGATAAATGGCCCTTTGTGGCATTATGCAAGATCTTTTTAATATACTCAGGCCTGCGGGTTACATTCTAAACAACACTATGAAGAAGCACAACGTTCTCTATTTACAGCAGTTGAACCTAGGGCTGCACGATTAATCAAATGCGATTGTCATGCGCATTTTGATAATAATGCCGGTTCTGTAATCAGCAGGAAATCATCATCACGTGCTTTCAGATGGAGCAGAAATTCGTAAAAAATAAAATGTTTTGAACTGTTTTCACTTATAAAGGGTGCTTGATCTGTGCAGATTTCTCTCCTGATTCAGACAAAATGACCCTATTTGAACCTATTTGCTGAGTTGGAAATCTTAAGAAGTAGGTGATTCCTTTTCTATGCCAGCTCTTGTAAATAGGAGGGCAATTCTTAAAGGAATAGTTTACACAAAGAAAAAAAATCTTAAAATTTACTAGCCCTCAGGTAGGGCTGCACGATAAATCGCATGCGATATTTAACGCGCATCTTGTCTATCTTTGGAAAAAGCAATATTATGTACAGAGGACTCGTATTTTAACTTGAAGCAATGGTTTGAAGTTAAAAACATATTGATAGATTTGTTTCTTACAAACACACAACTTTCTCTTCACAAGATGTTAACTGATGGACTGGAGTGGTGTGGATTATAGTGATGTTTTTATCAGCTGTTTGGACTCTCATTCTGACGGCACCCATTCACTGCAGAGGATCCATTGCTGAACAAGCCATGCTAAATTTCTCCAAATCTGTTCAGATGAAGAAACAAACGCATTTAAATTTTGATTACCTTGAGGGTGAGTAAAACTTAAGCAAATTTTCATTTTGGGTGAACTATTCTTTAAGACTTCCATTCTAGAGATCTCTTGCCACTAAAATGTCAATAGCCTTGCTCACAGTCGAGTGGCAAGCTGGCAAGATCAATGAAGACCAATGGAGAGATCATGAGTAGGCTTGGAAATTCCTGCCTCAAAACCAAACATTTGCATGAAAGCTTCATCACGGAAAACCACTCTTGCTTACTCGGGTTTCTGTTGTTCTTCATGACACGTACTTCATGTACGTGTCACAACAAGAGTCCCTTTATTGTTTTTGACTGTTATGTAACATCTTTGAGAAACTATGGCAAAGCAAGCAGAATTCCTCAAATTCTCTGTACTGTAACTGCTCTCTAGGCCATGAGCAGTAACATGAGCGCAGTCTCATCACGCTGTCTGGAGGCACTGTAAGTCTTAGCGTGTTCCCTGTGGGCATAGAGCTTATGTTGTTAGAGATCACAATTGATGGTGATCCAAAGGGAATGTGGAGTGAGCAACAGCTGGAGGATCTCCTCAGCCATACAAGGCTGTGAAGTGCTCTCAGCGAGAATTGCTCTTAGCTGATGCTCACTAGTAGATTTACAAGAGTCATTTGCCTTGTAAACATGCATGATTGAGATGACTGTGACATGGCAAACTGTGTATCTTCTAGATGGCCAAGACTGATCCAACAGTTTCCTGGGGCCCGTTCTTCGTACGTCGCTTATTACATCCGAGATGAAATGTCACATCCAAGATGATATCATCGCGCTAATCAGGATCTGGCTAATTCGGTTCTTCAAACACACCTGTTGTTGATGATTAGTATGGCTGGATTGAGTTATCTGAGATGATTGTGCGTTCATGGGTTGGTTTAAAAGGGACTATGTATCGATACTCGAAACCACGATCAGCAATGCAGCGATTGGCTGGCGGCAAGACAGCAACGTAATGACATCATATAATTAAAAAAGACACCTGACGAAAAACTTGACAAAATTTTGGACTTTTATAAGGAAACAGCCAAGCGAACAAAACTACATAAATGTTATAATAGATAAATGAAATGTGCACTCTTTTTATTTTATTTGAATTTTTTACATGATTCCCAATTATTTATATTCACGATTTCTAATATTTGTACAGGCTTTACATTTTTATTTCAAGGTAGTAATTAGAAATTCATTTAATTTTATATTTGAACAGATTTGTTACGTGACAGCATTAATTAAAGTTTCTTAAGGGTCAAGATCATGTTATCTGCATCTCCTGCGCTCAATCAAGCCACTTCCATAATAGCTGTCAGCACTCAAATTAATGCACGACTCTACATTATCTGTATAGCATGTAAGACTATTACAATTATGAAGTAATTATTTTATAACGAATAAATCTCTCTGAGTAAAGCTGGCTGTGTCTATAGTATAACATACTACACAACATTATTATATTATCTTTAAATTAATTTTTAAATGATTATTATTTTAAATTATTGTCCCTGGATTAGTAGGGTACTCTTGTAATAAAGTAGCGGTGGTAGAGGACAGATTTTAAGTATCAATTCTGCTTAAAAAGATGCAATCTAATCCTGTTTACATGAAATAAGCCTGCTCCCGAGCAGGTTTAAGCTTACGGACCTGTTGCTATGACAGCAACTCCGGGATGAGCTTCGAAGAACCAAATGATCCAAGATCATGCCAAATCGTCAACAATCAAATCCAGCTAACTGAGTTAGCGACGTACGAAGAACGGGCCCCAGCTGTCTTCTCTCTGCACACTCTTTGATTGGTTTACTCTATACAAAGCAGATTTGGGTTCTGGCTTCATTAAATGATCATCTGGCATTCATTGAGCTTTGTTTTGAAAGATCCACAATGCTCAGGCCCTAAATCTTGTCTTCAACATAAATTTTCATATTATCTACGGTAGTCTGACATGTTGGTTGATCAGGTTAAGTATTCTGTACCTTGCAAAGTCTCACAACTGTTCATTTGGCTGTGCTTCTATCAAAATTCATTTGTTCTCAGCATTCATTACACCAGAATGAAGATACATTTAGTTTTATGTCAGATTCTGATCTATATTTAGACTACAGTGTGTGCATTTCTCTGATGTGAATTAATAATGGTTCTTTGTCATTTTGTTTTTAATAAAATGATGTAAGATATCAGTAAGATATTTTAAAGAAATGAATCCTGTAAGGACACATTAAATTGATCAGTTGGTCATGAAAAATTGGTCACTAAAGTGACAGTAAAGACATTTAAGGTGTTACAAAATATTTCTATTTCAAATTTGTGCTATTCTTTTAAACTTTATATTCATTAAAGAACTCTGAAAAAATGTATCACCGTTTACACAAAAATATAAAGCAGCACAACTGTTTTCAAAATTGATAATACTAATAAACTAAATACTAATATTCATTGAGCAGCAAATCAGCATATTAGAATAATTTCTGAAGGATCATGTGACACTGAAGACTGGAGAAATGATGCTGAAAATTCAGCTTTGCATCAAAGCATTATTTTGAGGTTATTTTAAATTATAATAACATAGCCCAGTCTTTAGCTTTCGAATATTTTTAAAAAATAGGTATGAGAGTTTTTTTCCCTCCCTTTTTGGTCCCCCCTACCTATTTTTGGAATCAGCACCCCAAAATTTGTAAGAATCAAATATTAGATTTCATTCAGCTAATATGATGCAGGGTGGTGTAATATTTTACAATAATATAGTTTTTTTTTTTACTATATTAATTATGATCATATAGGCTACATTAAATTCAAATTTCATCAAAAAGAGATCAAATTTAGAGAATAAACTGTAATTTCCTAAATTTCAAGGTCACTGCTTAGTCCTATATGAAGTTATCCTAACAGAAGTAGAAGGGCAGTTTTTAAGCATATTTCATAAATTATTGTATTCTGAAGCATAGTATAAAAACTTGAATGAGATATTTGATAAAGAACCCTGATCAAAATTAGAGAACACTTACAGATACCTCCAAGTTATTGGTGTTAATCTGGCATCTGGTGCTAATTTCCTTAAAGGGTTAGTTCACCCAAAAATGAAAATGATGTAATTAATTACTCACCCTCGTGTTGTTCCAAACCCGTAAGACCTTCGTTCATCTTCGGAACACAATTTAAGATATTTTTGATGAAATATGAGGGCTCTCTGACCCTCCCATAGACGAAGCTACGAGAATACTTTTTTTGCACAAAGTGACGCAGTAGAGACGAAAATGTGGAATAAAGTCGTTATTTTTGGTTTCTTTGCACAAAAAAGTCTGAAAAACCCTATTTAACTGGTAGCATTCCTCCAGTTTTCACTGAGATACGGAAACCCTGCGACAGGAAGTTGTCCAGATGAAGGCCAAAGGGATGACCCTTTCACAACTGCAAGAGAAGTTGGTCATTCCAAATCTGTGATTTCTCGAATATTGCAGCTTTACAATGACACTAATTCATTCAAGTCCCCCAAAAAGGCTGGTCGTCCACCTTAGACAAATGCACAAGAAGACAGAATAATGCAGAGACTCTCGATGAGGAATCGGTTCAACACTGCAGCTGGAATTGCTTGCCAGTTCAGTGCTGAACAGGGTAAGGATCTGTCTCAGCATATTTAAGAGATATCGGACTGAAAGTGCACTCTGCAGTGACCAGACCTCTCACCAGCAGAAAAAATCTAAAGGCTCACCTTTGCTGAGGAGCATGTTGTGTGAACAAAGTTCACTTTAGTAATGAAAGCAAGTTTAATTCATTTGGGTCTAATGGCAAACATTATGTTCGGCGTCAAACTGAGGAAAGACTGAACCACAAGTGCGTAAAGAAATCAGTGAAAGGTGGAGAAGGAAGTGTCATGCTTTGGGTGATGCTTTGTGCAGCAGGAGTTGGGCCTCTTATACAGATACTTGACAGAGTGAATGCAAATGTTTATCAGAACGTCCTTCAGCAACATGCAGTTCCTTCCCCACAAGCATCTCCCAATCAACCTGCAATTTTCATGCAGGACAATGCCCCCTGCCAGATAGCAAAACGGGTAAAGCATTTCCTTGAAGCTAAGAACACTGAAATAATGAAATGGCAAGCCCAGAGTCCTGATCTAAACCAGACTGAAAATCTCTAGAAAATTCTTGGCAACAAAGTTATGGCTAAGTAAGAAACACACTACAGTCACCGAACTGTGGAAGAGACTAGAAGAAGAGTGGACCAAGATCACACCTGCACAATCTGAGAAACTAGTGATGTCCTGTGGCCGCATATGTGCTGAAGTCATTCAAAGCAAGGGCCTCTACACTTCCTATTAATTTCTGCCAGCTGTAACCCTCCAAAATTTTAGTTGTAATCTTCTTTCGTGATACAGTGGTTACTGTTCTCTAATTTTGATCACAGTTTTTTCCACAAAACAAAGGTTTTTGTTGAAATGCCTTGGTTTTTTTGCAACATGTAGTATACCTAGAACTAGGGCTGTACAATTAATCAAATTTCTAATCGCGATTACAATTATGGATGCCACAATTACGTAATCGTTCAAAGTCCACTTATGTTATTCTGCACGCTTAAGATGTTTTTTTCTTTCTACATGTTATCTTAAGGGTTTTTCCATTGTTTTAGTTGTAGTATAACATCATAATACCATTCATATTTTTACTTTTTTTATAATTTAAAGAAGAAACCAATCCGATGTATATTTGACATTTGAGGCTTAATACTATAGAAAAGCACTAAAGGTTTTTCAGTTAGAGTGTTTTCAGCTTGTTTATTGTCATATAAAAATACGGCATGCAGTTGCATCAAACAATGGTATAAACATCATTCAATGTAAATTGTGATAATCGTAATTAATAATCGCAATTACAATTTCAAGGGAATAATCGACAATTATGATTTTTGTCATAATCGTGCAGCCCTACCTAGAGCTAATATCCCTTCAAATTTTAAACGAAGATTAACAATATTTCAGAAAAAATCAAGTATTACTAAATTGTTCTCTAAATTTGATCTCCACTGTAAATGCAGCCTTGGCTATTACTACAGTAATGAAATTTACATCATGTGCACTGTACGCATACCCTAACATACGCATTAAAAAAACAAACGATACTTAAGCTTTTAAGGGTAGTCTCAGGGCAGTAAGAAACCTCTCCGAACACCATGGAAAAGCCATATCAACCTTGAGGTCAGACTCTTGCGTGAGCTTCGTTGTGACTCTAAGTAGCTCTTAACCCCACTCAAAGAGACCAGCACCATCCTCCTGCTCTTTTACAGCACTACTAAAAGATTCAGCTGCAGTTTGGCTACAGAAGCTCCTTCTTAACCCGCACATCCCCCTCATCCTCCCTCAGGCTGAAGCAGATGGAGACTAGGCATGAGGGGGAGGCTGTTAATGGGACCCCATAGGCTAGGATCAAGGCTGTGCCTCTCACTCTCGGGACATTATACAGTGTATTGGGGTGGGGAAGGTAAAGACCAGGTTATAATTCTTGTTCTCAGCAAATAATTTTTGCTTCTTTGTTCAAAAAGCATGAGGGGTGTTTTTTTTTTTTTTTTTTAAATCTCGTTGGGAATAAGTGCTTTTGTTTGTAGTCTTTCACTCATAATACATTTTACACTAGCGCTACCCCTCCTTCTAGCTCTCTCTCGCTCCCTCCCTTTCCCAAGAGAGCCATCGCCTCTAGATCAGTTTAATCTTTCTGTCAGGGCGGACCGCAGGTGTTGACAGTGGCTGTAGATAAATAAATAAACACTAAACAGGCCACACATCTCCACCCACAGTTCATCTCCTCCTAATGGAGCCGTCGGGTGAGCCCATCCACATTTAATCACCGCACTCAGAGAGACGCTCTGCTCCAGCTCTGATCTCACGACGACAGCCTTAACCAGTGGTTTTACAGCGAACAGCCAGTAAATTTAACAAGACATGTGTCAATCCAGTCAAACGAGTCATTTGTGAATGAGAAACTTGGAGGACTAACCTTATTCTAGGCTCAACAATATAGCATTGGATAAGAAACTTGTGTTATGATTCGCAGTCGATTTTTCTTGGAAATTGGAAGCACATACTCTTAGGCAGATTAAATATTCATTAACCATTCTGGGCTTTAATGTGAGCTCATTCCATTCTTTTGCTTTGTCGTTGGTTCTTGTGACAAACTATCCGCAAATCTCCATTAGCCTTTTGCTGGGATCAACAAAGTTGAACCCTTATATTGTTGTTGCTGTAAGCGTTAACAAAATTGGTTTTTACATATCCAGACTGCTAATTTAGCCCTCTAATTAATTATGTATTATGTGTTCTCAGATCTAGAGGTTGGTTGAAGCCTTGCACCAATGGTCTGTAAGAAGAATTTAAGATCTTATTTATTTAGCATTTTTATTTTTAAAGTAAAGCAAACAACATAAGAAAAATACTCTTATTCCCAGAATCAGAAAACAGATTTCCAGAAAAAGTTTAGCCTTCTTGTTTGGGATCTGAAAGGCCTCAAGGGCAAGGGCAAAAATTGTTTGTGATATCAGTTTGAAACTGATTTTTCTTATTTTTAAACAAGTTAAATTGGATAACATAATGAAACCTTTTAATAGAGAACATGTTTCATTTTATGTCTTTGTGAC
>NW_015641422.1:1677074-1681113 GCF_001515625.1 Sinocyclocheilus rhinocerous
CATATAAATATATATATCATATAAATATACATTTCTGTTCAGGATAATAATGACTTTCAAAGAAGGGCACAACTGTTTTGTGGTTAACAGTGTTAAAGCTTCAATAATATCTACCTGTTGGGTTTTTATTAGGTCAGAGGAACATAAGATAATTTAAATAGAAAATAATTCAATATTACTATTTTTTTTTTACATAAACAGCATTAGTCTCTGGGATCCCAAATGTTGCATGAAATCAACAGAAAATTAGGGTTAAGTCACAACGTTCAGCTTAACAGTGTGAGCTCAGTAGACTTAACAGAGAAGTCAGTAGATGTAAACCATTGATGGGAACATGAGATATTTGTGGCCAAGAGGTCATCAGAGATGCGCTGATGCAAACCTGATCTTTCCCTTTCGAAGATTTATCGCATGAGTAACTGGTGTACAATTGAGACATGTCTGGTATACTGGAGTTGCATTATGGAGTTTGAATTAACCATATATTCTGCAGGAGAAAACTGTTACAGTATAATGCTTTCATGTAAAGTCCATATCCGATACCATGAGCACCCTTCCTTCTGCTTTTAAAAACTCTCTCTCATGGGGGAAAAAAGAGAGGCATCTAACATCAGTTGACTTTTTTTCTTTTTTTTTCTCTTCCTCATTTCCTGTTCCCTCTTATGTCCCACTTATGTGATTTTGTTTTTCCTGAGTTGCATATAGAAGCATGACATGTGACGTCCTTGTGCTCTGAGTTGATGGCTCTCCTAGTTTAGTCACGAATAGCTCACTGTATGTATCTAATTCTGACACCACTGAAGCATAATTGGATTTTCTGTTATTTTGTAGAAACCAGAGGCCTTATTACTAAATGTAAATTGCCAAAATATTTCTGTGCTCTTTATAAAATGTCTGCACGCACAAATTTTTTTTTCTATATTTATGTTTTGAAATACAAGAGTATGTTAGGGCCCTATGATGCAAGTTCAGGTTTTTCCATTTTTTATGAATTAATTAAATTTTAAAGCAATTTTAAAAAGCTAAAGCTAAAAATCTAAACTTTTCTGGATTGTATGTTGTATGATAGAATACAAATTTATCAAAACTGCAGCAATAAAATGAATGAAATGAACTTCTTGTAACGTACAATTGTTTCTCTTTGCTTCAAAAACTTGTTTAATGCCTCACAAATGCAAATTCCTAGCTTCCAAAATTACTTTCTTTTGGTCAAAGAATATACTGTTAAAGTAGGTATTCTGAATGACACGCCATGACACACAATCTCAATATGACCAAATTCTGAATCAAATCGTTCTTGTGATCACTGATCATTTATACATTTTCACTATTTGCAAGGTCATCTGAATTTATTTGGCAAGTCAAATCCATGGAATTTATGATCAAATCTGTTCATACATGCATTTTATAAATGAAGCCCCAGGGTTCTTCATTCTTTATAGTCAGCTTTGAAGTAAACTAACTATAAAGATATTTCAATCTCTTAGTCATAAAACTGAAATCTTGATACTCAAGAATTCAAACACTAAGCTTTTAATGTAGCCATTACATCAACCGTCTTTTATTTAAATCTTGATGGTTCTGCTTAGAAGAGCCGAATGTGAGTTTGGATCTATTGGCCTGTCTAAAAGTTAACTAGGACGGAGTAATGTAAATGTTAATGTTCCTTAGGCCTGTCTCTTTCGGTCTTTGAGTATTGCACAGCATAGCAAAATATAATGTGGTCTCACTGCATATTTTTGTTTCCCTCCTACCACTTTCCGTAAATGTCCCTCATACCTCACGTGCTTTCTGTGTTCTCCAGCCCCAAGGCACTGCTATACTGGCAAATTCTGGATTAACGTGAAAATATTTGAGATTTTAACCTCTGGTTACCTCTAACACACATTTTCTCTCTCTCATAGATAGCAGTGATGACCGTGACACTGTTCCCTGTTCGTCTGCTCTTTGCTGCATTCATGATGTTGCTGGCCTGGCCCTTTGCATTCGTGGCTACTGTTGGCCGTTCTGAGGATGCAGTTGAACCTCTATCCTGGTGGAGGTGGTGAGTGACACATCAGAAATGTTAATCAGACGTGAGAGTTTGGGAACATTACGCTGCATCTTTGCATGATGAGATTACGCCACTAACAAAGACCTACAGAGCCAGCCAGACTGCAGTTTACAGCAATAAAGTAACTGAAAGTCATTAATTTTCAAGTTCAAGATTTGAGGCAACATGAGCTATAGTGAACATTGCATATAAGTATAGATAAGTAATGTGAGTGCAGACGCTTGCGTGATCAGCTTCCTGATACAGTTTGAAACTGCAATCAAGGTGCATCAACAACTACTTGCAAGTAAGGTGAACATGAAAATGTTTCACCCAAAAATTAAACTTCTGTCATTAATTACTCACCCTCAATTACTCACCTGTAAGACCTTTGTTCAGCATTCTGATCTTGCATAGACGGCAACGGAACTACCACATTCAAGGCCCATTCTCTGAGATTTTTGTTTTGTTTTTTTTTTGCGCAAAGAAAACAAAAATAACTACTTCAACTATTTTTATTAAACAATGCATCATGTTACTCTTGTGAATGGTGGAGGATGGTGACACAGAAGAGAAGAATTATTAACGATAGGCTATTTTAACAATGTCCTTACTACGTTTCTGGGCCTTGAATGTGGAATTTCTGTTGCTGTCTATGGAGGGTCAGAAAGCTCTCGGATTTCATCAAAAATATCTTAGTTTGTGTTCTGAAGATGAACAAATGTCTTACGGGTTTGGAATAGGCTTGCTGCAATAGACTGTGCTGACGGTGATACCGTTGTTAAGCCGCAACACCGGTTACGTCTCACTAATTCGAAAGTGAAAGTAAAATGCGCACTGTGCTTTTAAGCTATTTAAAAGTGAGGAAACGCCCCTGCCCCCACGGTGATACCAGTATTATCGGTGTTGTCACACGTCGATTAACCGGTGGGAAAATTTCCTTACCGTCACAACCCTAGTTTGGAATGACATGAGGGTGAGTAATTAATAATGACATAATTTAAATTTTTGGGTGAACTAACAGACATCTTGCAGACGTATGTGTGCTATCTGGGTAAAGGTTCAGCTTTTCAAATGACAATTTTATCAAAACATTTTTGACATTCAGAATGTATGCTGAAAGTAACAGTACAACTTACTGAAATGTATATCTCATGTAATTACTCAGTTTGTAAACGATGTCACAAACATGTTACCTCAGGAAATGTACATAACTCGACAGTTAGCTAGAAAAATTAACTCTAAAGATGAGCATTTGAATGAATTTGAATGAATCTGTCATGAAAACAGATTTATAAAAGTTTTTAATGACAGCCACCATGTAAATGTTCATATTTTAAAAACGAATTGTAGTATAAACAATTATATCATTAAAAGTTGACAGAAATGTGATGTGAGATTGCGAGATTTTATTTGAGTGTTCATCATTACATCTAAAAATAAATTTGGACTGTTAATTTTAACCTTTAATGACGTAGTAATATACCAATTGACATGCTTCCCCTGTATTATTTAAGAGATTGCGTTCTTTAAGAAAAATTGTGATGCACTTCAGTTGATATATATTCAAATAAATTGATATTGAATCAAAATGTAATTGGAACCTAACTGAATCAAGAATCTAAGGCAAATGGTTTTGTGAAATATGTGTCAATACCCAGCCCCAATATTAAAACGTGCACACAAATAATGAATATAGATTAGTTTTAACTAGATTGAGATCTTAAAGGGTTAAAGATCGCTTCATCTGGAAAGCATCTGCTGTGAACGAACATCTGATAAACGTCTCTGTCAGTTTTACATACATTCTAAATCATAAACATCTTAAAGACATTTTCTTAAAGGGGTGGTTGATTGCGATTTCACTTTTTTAATGTTAGTTAGTGTGTAATGTTGCTGTTTGATCATAAACAATATCTGCAAAGTTACGAAGCTGAAAGTTCAATGCAAACGGAGATATCGTCTTTTAAAATTCTGGCAGTTTAATGCCTACAAAAACGACTGGTA
>NW_015641422.1:1681299-1686056 GCF_001515625.1 Sinocyclocheilus rhinocerous
CCGCTATGTTGAGGGGCGGGACGTTTAGACGCGCGCTAGAGGCGGTTTAGCCAATCACAACACACTGGGCCAGCTAATCAATCAGAGCCCATCGTGTATTTCTGAGGGAGGGGCTTCATAAAAGCAGGAAATGATCCGCGTTCAGAGGAGAAGGGACAGAGAGGTGTGGAATAAAGTTAAATTATGTGAAAAATAATGCGTTTTTTAACAAATGAAGCATTAACACATGTTAGACTGCACCCCATAAACACAATCAAGCCTATAAAAAAAACAGTCAACCACCCCTTTAATGTGTATTTGACGTCTAACGGGAGATGTTCTAGAGACGTATTAACACTTAAAAAATGTCTTCCAGATGTAAACACACACTTCAAATAGACATCGCTGAGATGTGTGTGTGCCTTCAGGGAATTGTTTTAGCTATAGTAAAAGATTGTGGAATTTATGAACTGATATCAGTTCATCAGAATGAAGATCAATTGATGAATGTTGTCAATCCCAGCCCTATTTAACAGACAGTTGAGTTGTTAGCTTAGCAAAATGCTAAAATCAAACTCTTGCCCTGCGTCCAATTATGCCCACTTCCTTATCAGGTGAAACATGCTGTCATCAAATTATTTGGAGCAAATGAGTGATTGAGTCCTTTCGCTTTATGTGGTGGTGAGCATTATGTGCACTTGCTGACCACGTAGTAAGTTTTCAGTCGCTAGTGAGGATCCATTAGTTAGAAGTTAGTTTACTAGGGTTTGGAACAAAGCCATAGTCTAAATATTCTCAGATATTGGAGAGCTCGCTCTTCCTCGCTATTTTACCCTGCTAAAAATAAGAGCACTGTATTGTGTGTCTGCCGTATGTGTGGCACACCTACCACACACACACTGAGTCACATCACACTGCTCCATTCACACCGTCTCCATTCCACTATCACCTGATCGCTTCCAGCAGGGCTTTTCATATTCTCTCACTGAGTGTGTGTCTTTCTGTATCCCATTGTGCACGAGTTTGTTCATGTGAGGGTGGAGAGGAGAGGTTTTTGTCTTTATCCACAGTGTAAGTTTGAACAGACACACTCGGTTACCAACACTGGAGGGGCACAGGTCACCAAACTACTTTTCTTTTGCTACTGTGCATGTTTGAGAGGGTGTTTCAGTGAGTGATCGTGAGCCAGCAGTGTTTAAAAACATATTTTCTAGCGCAGTTAATATTTAGCATGAAGTCCGTGTAGAACGCTAAGGTTTAACTAGTTCAGTTCTTAATTTTAAGCATTCTCCAAAGACATTCTCAATGACATTTTAACAGTTACCTAGTCTCTGAATACAAATGACATAGATACATAGTAAAATAGACTTCATAGAGATGCATTATTTATACGTCAAGCTAGTGAAGTTTAATGTAGTGTAGTTTAATGTTGACTTTAAATGCTGTCTGATATGGACCACAGACGGATGGATGTGAAGGCAATTGAATTGGCACAAAATGTCAGGAAGTAGCCAACATTTTCTTTCTAACTCTGTCTCTGTTTCTCTGTTTCTGTCTCTCCAGGCTGGTAGATCTGGTCCTAAAGGCCATCATGAGAGCCATGTGGTTTTCTGGAGGGTTTCACTGGGTCCGTGTGAAGGGCCGGCCTGCACTGCCTAGTGAAGCACCCATCCTCACAATGGCCCCTCACTCATCTTACTTTGACGCCATCCCTGTCACCATGACGATGGCCTCTATAGTGATGAAGGCTGAGAGTAAAGACATTCCAGTCTGGGGCAGTGAGTTTTTATAAATATATAAACATTTAAATTTTGGTTTGTTTAGTTCAACTTTGAGCTACTTTGCCTTTGATAAATTGAGCTGTGGTTGGATAGTTTTTTTTCCCTCCTTATGTTAAGGGCTACACTGTTGTTCAAAAGTTTGGGGTCTGTACATTTTTTTAAATGTTTTTGAAAGAGGTCTCTTATGCTCATCAAGGCTGCACTTATTTGAACAAAAATACAGTAAAAACAGTAATACTGTGAAATATTATTACAATTTAAGATAACTGTTTTCTATTTGAATATATTTTAAAATAAATGTTATTATTGTGATCAAAGCTTAATTTTCAGCATCATTACTCCACCACTGTTTTTGTCACATGATCCTTCAGAAATCATTCTAATATGCTGATTTGCTGCTCAAGAAATATTTCTTTCATTATTATCAATGTTGAAAACAGTTGTGCTTTTTAATATTTTTGTGGAAACCATAATACATTTTTATTTTCAGGATTAGTAAATGAATAAAATAGTTCAAAAGAACAGCATTTATTGCTAATCTTGTCTAACATCATAATGTCCTTACTATCACTTTTGATCAGTTTAAGGCATCCTTACAAAATAAAAGTATTCATTTCTTTAAAAAAAACATACTGATCCCAAACTTTTGAACTTTTCCAGGAGTGAATCATCTCATTTGTTTTTGAATGCATGTTCATTGCTGTGTGGTCATATACAATGTGTCATACTCATACACTGGCCCATGATGAATAAAATTCATGATCTGATAATAATATTTCTCCCAGTTCCAAGAGAGCAGCTTAACTGGCATCAAGAGGAGGTTTATTTGTCATTTGAATAAGAAAACTTGGATTTGTTTGTTCAGATGACCTGTTAATTATAATAATTATTGTTTATTATAGAAAATCTCAATTTATACTCCCAGCATTTAGCAAGATTTGACTCGCCTACTAAAGCTATTAATTTTTTTGCTCTCTCTCTTTCCATCCCTCTCAATTCTCTCTCTCTCTTACCTCACCCTTCACTCTTTCTCCGTTCGTAGCTCTTATCAAATTCATCCGGCCCATGTTTGTGTCCCGCTCGGATCAGGACTCTCGGAGGAAGACCGTCGAGGAGATCAAACGCAGAGCTTGTTCTGATGGCGAATGGCCTCAGGTACATTCATACAGTATAGGTGTCCAAACACGTATTTAAGCTACTTTATATCATGAGTGCAGTGCTGAGGTATTTCCTCTGACTGTGGCCTGTTTTCAGATCATGATATTCCCGGAGGGCACATGCACCAATAGATCCTGTCTCATCGCATTTAAGCCTGGTATGTGCCCACCTCTGATATCTGCTGACTAAACACACTTCCCATGCCCAGAACCTGTTTATGGGAGTTTTTTATTTTTTTTGAGTCTATCTTAGGAAACTTTGAGGAAAGTTTTGTATTTTGTATGTGTGTTCTTTGGTGTTTGCTCTCTCTTTGTACCCTCTCTAATCTGCGGCCCATCATGGTTCACAGCGCTGAGAGATCTGGTGATTGGCTTCCTCTTCCTGTGTACGCTGTGGATTATGATGGTCTTTTCTCCTCAAATCCCCCTCTCCTCTGTCAGTCATTGAATTGGCTCTATTCCTCTAATCCTCACCCCTCCTCTCTCCATCGTCTGTGTGTTTTCTCTTGTCTGGCTTATCTCACTTTTCTCTCTGCAACCTTTAATACTGGAGCTCTCACTGTCCCAAACAACATCAGATAGCCCTTCCAAAACAAAAACCAAGCCAGATACTGAGTTTTGATGTGTACAGACAGTTTTGGTGCTTTTTGAACATGTTCACTAATGTTTATAGGCAAGACCTAAAATGAATACTCCTAATCACACCAAATGCAGGTTAAAATTAGCGTTGGTGAGAATATGAAACTGTTGGCCGGTAACTGCTTTTTATAAATTAACAATGCCTGAGAATGCAGTATGGTTAAATAACAAAGACTTGTATAAATCTGTATATAGACTGGTTTATAAATCTGTTGTAAGCAAAAGAGAAGCATTTAAAAAGATAATATTCCCTACGGATTTCCACCAAAATAAAAGCTTTATTTTGAAAAAAACAAAAAAAAACAAAAAAAAAAACATAAATATTAGTATTGTAATTGTACTGTTATATAATAATAATATTAATATATTATTAAATATTTTACAGTTCAATAGTATTATAGTGATTTTTTTTATTTTTTATTTTTATAATATTGTATAGATGATGATGATGATGATTATTGTTATTAAATATTTTACAGTTCAATATAATTATTATGAAATACTTCACAGTTTAATAGAATTATAGTGATATTTCCTTATTGATTTAATTTTTTATAATTAAATTCAATAAAAATAATAACAATAATTGCAATTAGATGAAATTAAATGAAATAATGCACATACAGTTTCATGGCTTGTATCAACTCATGTCAGCCTTGGCAGGTGTGGCAAAATGTATATAGAGCATTTTTCTTGAATAGACTTTAAGCAAATAGTGTCATAGTTACATTCCATTTTCATATTTCATGGCTTCCATTGATATATTGATAACTAGAAGGGCATTATAGTCCACAGGAAACACTTTTAAAAATGTTTTGGTGTGTTCTATTATACTCATAATAAAGCCATATATTATATGGTTATTACTGTAGTAGTAGTAGTAGTAGTAATAATAATAATAAATATTATTATTTCAGTCTAATAGGTTATGCACACTGGTTATTGGTCAAGAGAATAAGTGGAGGACAAGACAATAAAACAGCAGTATCTGCACTTACTCTGGTTCTAAAATGCACAAAAGCACTTTGATTTACAGTTAACATTTCAGTGTTTATGTATGTCAAGAACTTGTAAAATAAGTGTATGAATTCAAATTACATTTAATAATAATAATAATAATAATCAAATTACATAAGAATAAAATACTTTTTATTTTGCTCTTTATAAAATAACCAAGCCGTTCAAAACCCTATTTTTTTTT